>NC_073691.1:188908961-188961368 GCF_029784155.1 Uranotaenia lowii | reverse complement strand
TTTTTTGTCATTTTTGTCATTTTTGTCATTTTTGTCAATTTTGTCATTTTTGTCATTTTTGTCATTTTTGTCATTTTTGTCATTTTGTCATTTTTGTCATTTTTGTCATTTTTATCATTTTTGTCATTTTTGTCATTTTTGTCATTTTTGTCATTTTTGTCATTTTTGTCATTTTGTCATTTTTGTCATTTTTGTCATTTTTGTCATTTTTGTCATTTTTGTCATTTTTGTCATTTTTGTCTTTTTTTCATTTTTGACATTTAACCTTTTTTGTAATTTTTGTCAATTTTGTCATTTTTGTGATTTTTTTAATTTTTGTCATTTTTGTCATTTTGTTGTCATTTTTGTCATTTTGTCATTTTTGTCATTTTTGTCATTTTTGTCATTTTTGTCATTTTTGTCATTTTTGTCATTTTTGTCATTTTTGTCATTTTTGTCATTTTTGTCATTTTTGTCATTTTTGTCATTTTTGTCATTTTTGTCATTTTGTCATTTTTGTCATTTTTGTCATTTTTGTCATTTTTGTCATTTTGTCATTTTTGTCATTTTGTCATTTTTGTCATTTTGTCATTTTTGTCATTTTTGTCATTTTTGTCATTTTTGTCATTTTTGTCATTTTTGTCATTTTTGTCATTTTTGTCATTTTTGTCATTTTGTCATTTTTGTCATTTTTGTCATTTTTGTCATTTTTGTCATTTTTGTCATTTTTGTCATTTTTGTCATTTTTGTCATTTTTGTCATTTTTGTCATTTTTGTCATTTTTTGTCATTTTTGTCATTTGTGTCATTTTGTCATTTTTGTCATTTTTGTCATTTTTGTCATTTTTTCATTTTTGTCATTTTTGTCATTTTTGTCATTTTTGTCATTTTTGTCATTTTTGACATTTTAACCTTTTTTGTAATTTTTGTCATTTTTGTCATTTTTGTCATTTTTGTCATTTTTGTCATTTTTGTCATTTTTGTCATTTTTGTCATTTTTGTCATTTTTGTCATTTTTGTCATTTTTGTCATTTTGTCATTTTTTGTCATTTTTGTCATTTTTGTCATTTTTTGTCATTTTTGTCATTTTTGTCATTTTTGTCATTTTTGTCATTTTTGTCATTTTTGTCATTTTTGTCATTTTTGTCATTTTTGTCATTTTTGTCATTTTTGTCATTTTTGTCATTTTTGTCATTTTTGTCATTTTTGTCATTTTTGTCATTTTTGTCATTTTTGTCATTTTGTCATTTTTGTCATTTTTGTCATTTTTGTCATTTTTGTCATTTTTGTCATTTTTGTCATTTTTGTCATTTTTGTCATTTTTGTCATTTTTGTCATTTTTGTCATTTTTGTCATTTTTGTCATTTTTGTCATTTTTGTCATTTTTGTCATTTTTGTCATTTTTGTCATTTTTGTCATTTTTTTCATTTTTGTAATTTTTGTCATTTTGACATTTTTGTTATTTATGTCATTTTTGACATTTTAACCTTTTTGTAATTTTTGTCAATTTTGTCATTTTTGTGATTTTTTAATTTTTGTCATTTTTTTCATTTTTGTCTTTTTTGTCATTTTTGTCATTTTTGTCATTTTTGTCATTTTTGTCATTTTTGTCATTTTTGTCATTTTTGTCATTTTTCTCATTTTTGACATTTTAACCTTTTTTGTAATTTTTGTCATTTTTGTCATTTTTGTCATTTTTGTCATTTTGTCATTTTTGTCATTTTTGTCATTTTTGTCATTTTTGTCATTTTTGTCATTTTTGTCATTTTTGTCATTTTTGTCATTTTTGTCATTTTTGTCATTTTTGTCATTTTTGTCATTTTTGTCATTTTTGTCATTTCTTTTGTCATTTTTGTCATTTTTGTCATTTTTGTCATTTTGTCATTTTTGTCATTTTTGTCATTTTGTCATTTTTGTCATTTTTGTCATTTTTGTCATTTTGTCATTTTTGTCATTTTGTCATTTTGTCATTTTTGTCATTTTTGTCATTTTTGTCATTTTTGTCATTTTTTGTCATTTTTGTCATTTTTTGTCATTTTTGTCATTTTTGTCATTTTTGTCATTTTTTGTCATTTTTGTCATTTTTTGTCATTTTTGTCATTTTTGTCATTTTTGTCATTTTTGTCATTTTTGTCCATTTTTGTCATTTTTGTCATTTTTGTCATTTTTGTCATTTTTGTCATTTTTGTCATTTTTGTCATTTTTGTCATTTTTGTCATTTTTTGTCATTTTTGTCATTTTTGTCATTTTGTCATTTTTGTCATTTTTGTCATTTTTGTCATTTTTGTCATTTTTGTCATTTTGTCATTTTTGTCATTTTGTCATTTTTGTCATTTTTGTCATTTTTGTCATTTTTGTCATTTTTATCATTTTTGTCATTTTTGTCATTTTTGTCATTTTTGTCATTTTTGTCATTTTTGTCATTTTTGACATTTTAACCTTTTTTGTAATTTTTGTCATTTTTGTCATTTTTGTCATTTTTGTCATTTTTGTCATTTTTGTCATTTTTGTCATTTTTCATTTGTCATTTTTGTCATTTTTGTCATTTTTGTCATTTTTGTCATTTTTGTCATTTTGTCATTTTTGTCATTTTTGTCATTTTTGTCATTTTTGTCATTTTTGTCATTTTTGTCATTTTGTCATTTTTGTCATTTTTGTCATTTTTGTCATTTTGTCATTTTTGTCATTTTTGTCATTTTTGTCATTTTTGTCATTTTTGTCATTTTTGTCATTTTTGTCATTTTTGTCATTTTTGTCATTTTTGTCATTTTTGTCATTTTTGTCATTTTTGTCATTTTTGTCATTTTTGTCATTTTGTCATTTTGTCATTTTTGTCATTTTTGTCATTTTTGTCATTTTTGTCATTTTGTCATTTTTGTCATTTTTTGTCATTTTTGTCATTTTTGTCATTTTTGTCATTTTTGTCATTTTTGTCATTTTTGTCATTTTTGTCATTTTTGTCATTTTTGTCATTTTTGTCATTTTTTGTCATTTTTGTCATTTTGTCATTTTTGTCATTTTTGTCATTTTTGTCATTTTTGTCATTTTTGTCATTTTTGTCATTTTTGTCATTTTTGTCATTTTTGTCATTTTTGTCATTTTTGTCATTTTTGTCATTTTTGTCATTTTTGTCATTTTTGTCATTTTTGTCATTTTTGTCATTTTTGTCATTTTTGTCATTTTTGTCA
The DNA here is from genome assembly GCF_029784155.1 of Uranotaenia lowii. Lineage (NCBI taxonomy): Eukaryota > Metazoa > Arthropoda > Insecta > Diptera > Culicidae > Uranotaenia > Uranotaenia lowii. The sequence goes on along the minus strand of NC_073691.1, from coordinate 188,958,202 downwards.
TTTTTGTCATTTTTGTCATTTTTGTCATTTTTGTCATTTTTGTCATTTTTGTCATTTTTTGTCATTTTTGTCATTTTTGTCATTTTTGTCATTTTTGTCATTTTTGTCATTTTTTGTCATTTTTGTCATTTTTGTCATTTTTGTCATTTTTGTCATTTTTGTCATTTTTGTCATTTTTGTCATTTTTGTCATTTTTGTCATTTTTTCATTTTGTCATTTTTGTCATTTTTGTCATTTTTTGTCATTTTTGTCATTTTTGTCATTTTTGTCATTTTGTCATTTTTGTCATTTTTTGTCATTTTTGTCATTTTTGTCATTTTTGTCATTTTTGTCATTTTTGTCATTTTGTCATTTTTGTCATTTTTGTCATTTTGTCATTTTTGTCATTTTTGTCATTTTGTCATTTTTGTCATTTTTGTCATTTTTGTCATTTTGTCATTTTTTGTCATTTTTGTCATTTTTGTCATTTTTGTCATTTTTGTCATTTTTGTCATTTTTGTCATTTTGTCATTTTTGTCATTTTTGTCATTTTTGTCATTTTTGTCATTTTTGTCATTTTTGTCATTTTTGTCATTTTTGTCATTTTTGTCATTTTTGTCATTTTTGTCATTTTTGTCATTTTTGTCATTTTTGTCATTTTTGTCATTTTTGTCATTTTGTCATTTTTGTCATTTTTGTCATTTTATCCTTTTTTGTAATTTTTTGTCAATTTTGTCATTTTTTGTCATTTTTTGAATTTTGTCATTTTGTCATTTTTGTCATTTTTGTCATTTTTGTCATTTTTGTCATTTTTGTCATTTTTGTCATTTTTGTCATTTTTGTCATTTTTGTCATTTAACCTTTTTGTAATTTTTGTCATTTTGTCATTTTTGTCATTTTTGTCATTTTGTCATTTTTGTCATTTTTGTCATTTTTGTCATTTTTGTCATTTTTGTCATTTTTGTCATTTTTGTCATTTTTGTCATTTTTGTCATTTTGTCATTTTTGTCATTTTTGTCATTTTTGTCATTTTTTGTCATTTTTGTCATTTTTGTCATTTTTGTCATTTTTGTCATTTTTGTCATTTTTGTCATTTTTGTCATTTTTGTCATTTTTGTCATTTTTGTCATTTTTGTCATTTTTGTCATTTTTGTCATTTTTGTCATTTTTGTCATTTTTGTCATTTTTGTCATTTTTGTCATTTTTTGTCATTTTTTGTCATTTTTGTCATTTTTGTCATTTTTGTCATTTTTGTCATTTTTGTCATTTTTGTCATTTTTGTCATTTTTGTCATTTTTGTCATTTTTGTCATTTTTGTCATTTTTGTCATTTTTGTCATTTTTGTCATTTTTGTCATTTTTGTCATTTTTGTCATTTTTGTCATTTTTGTCATTTTTGTCATTTTTGTCATTTTTGTCATTTTTGTCATTTTTGTCATTTTTGTCATTTTTGTCATTTTTGTCATTTTTGTCATTTTTGTCTTCATTTTTGTCATTTTCGTCATTTTTGTCATTTTTGTCATTTTTGTCATTTTTGTCATTTTTGTCATTTTTGTCATTTTTGTCATTTTTGTCATTTTTGTCATTTTTGTCATTTTTTTTCATTTTTGTCATTTTTGTCATTTTTGTCATTTTTGTCATTTTTGTCATTTTTGTCATTTTTGTCATTTTTGTCATTTTTGTCATTTTTGTCATTTTTGTCATTTTTGTCATTTTTGTCATTTTTGTCATTTTTGTCATTTTTGTCATTTTTGTCATTTTTGTCATTTTTGTCATTTTTGTCATTTTTGTCATTTTGTCATTTTTGTCATTTTTGTCATTTTTCATACTCCCATTGAAGCTGTTCGAGCTTGAGATTTTCATTCCCGGATTGCTATCGCTGTGTAAGTTGAAAAGCTTTACTTTTCCACTATTGCCAAGTTTTTGTTTAATTTTCTTGCATATAATATATGTAGGTATGAGTACCGTTAACGACTGTGTCAAATCACTTTCGTAATCATCATATGTTTACTGTTCAAATTGCTTAGATTCTGTTATCAAACATCACTCGCACTCCTTGAATCTTTAAAATCATTCAGCTTGTAATCGAAAATTTATGATCTTTGAAATGAGAATCTGCGTCACACTCGAAAATGCCCGATAATCATCAATTTAAATTCTACGACCTGCATAAAAAAGCAGCGTGAAATCCAACGCATAACACTTGAACCAGCAATGACTTAGCGGGTCCGCGACGACAAGTGTCCCATTCGAAACGAGTCCCTTCAATTTAATTTTGAAACATCAGCCAGTCATTCACTGATAACACTACTCTGAGCTGGCCAATCTACCAGCCAAAGTGATAAAACTCTCGATTCCATCCCACAGCAACTTCCCGTGTGTGACGAAACGGGGACAATCTGTTTTCATTATCTCGAACTTTTTTCTCCCCCGGCAAAAGGGCAGGAAACAAGAGGCCGAACCAGTTCAAATTTGATCCGTTACGGACACTTGTGTGTGTCCCGAGTTGTCGTTTTGAAGTTCTTTTTTTTCTGCCCATGCGTGTTCCGAATCATCCTGAAACAACCGGTAGACAGAGACATGTGAAAATGCGCTAGATTTTGGCACCTTTTATGTAGGGTTTTTTTTTTCGTTAACTGTTCAACAGCAAGAAGTCATGTTCATCCTAGGCCGGGTGCTGCTGATGTCTAATGATGTTCCGCAGGATCTTCATCAAAAGCAAATGATTAGAAGTCGATTGTATCTTTCAGTCTTTTGGCATGTTCTGTGGAAGGTTGAATCCTTCGCTAGCAACTTTTTTTTGGCTGGAATAAACACATTCCGGGCACGAAGGCCCACGAAGAAAGGGAACTCTTGCTGCAGCCTTCGAAACTAATCACATTAGTAACAGTATCGTTTATTGGTTTCCCCTGGTCCTCGTCGATTCGTTTGCAGGATTGTCGGAGGCTATTGCTACATACAGGTTCAGCCCGAGCAAGGCTGGAGAACATTTTGGGAACAATTTAGGCAACTGTGTGATGTCTTTTCCAGGAAATCACACTTTTAAGTGTTTTTTTTTTTGTAGTTTGGAAAGTTTATGTTTGGAGTGCAGATGTAGGTAACATACCTCTATACATTTCTTCAAATAACGAATGTCTCACTTCAAATTGGGAAATTTATCTCAAAAATATTGGTAGAGAGTATTTTACAGAGTATTGTACACACAGTATTTTAATTGCTGTCAGTTTTGAGGAAAGGAAAAAAAGGCATCCGAAAATAAACATCAGGAATTGAATTTGCTCAAAAACCTGGAAATCCTCAGACTGTCTCAAAAGGAACATCAGTGGGTTTTCGCCCAAAAGAAGCTGCAATTAGATGTTAAGCCGAACCCTATGAGTAGAGTCAAACGTTAAGAACTTACAAACTATTTACGGTTATATTTTATTTGAAAAGTCGGGTGAAGTAGACATGCCTAAAACTCATTGGGGAAAGTAAGCCTAAACTTAAAAGCGCTTGTTTATTGGATATCTTTTTCAAAATAGTGAAAAGGTCCTTTGCATAATTTGTGCACTTTTGGCAAAAACTGTAGAATATCACGAAGACTAAAAAAAAGGTTTTAAATCAATGATCTACCATACCTTAGGTTGCCAGATTGCTCGATTTTATCTGGGTTTCTCCGGATATTTCACACAAAATTTGGGAAAAATCCGTTCCCGGCCCGGTTGCCCAGATTTCATTGAAAACAGCCCGGATTCGCCCAGATGTTTTCACTTTATTTGTCGAATCATGAAAAAAAAAAACAATTGTGTTCGCTGGTAGTGTTCTTTATAGAATTCTGGTTATTTTACTAATACTTTTTAAATTTTGGGAAAAACAACCTCAAAAAATATCCACGATTGTCGGCCGGCTGCCCATTTTTGAACTGAAAGTTTTTGAGGTTATTTTTTTTCCTGTCTCATCCGTACTTCATCAGTGGAATCTCTGGTGATGTCTGAGTGGGGCCTGTAATTTTTATCATGGGCCAACTTTAGGAACTATGAAACGGCTGAGATTAGGAACAAAAGGCCAGGTTTAGGAACAAGTGGCAAAAAATTAGCTTTTCTGCACGTGCGTATTATGGGAAGACTACATGGGATCTTGGAAATTTAGTGATGCATATTTTGGATGAATTTCAGAAAAGGGTAGTAGCGACATGTTGTCCCGAAACACGCGAAAACTGTGCAAACTTAAGCCTGTTGCTGCACTGGCTGACTTGACTGACGACGACCGCTCACGACCAAAGATGCCAATGTGCCTGATTTTTCAGGATTTGCCTGATTTTTCGAGGCTCAGCCTGACAACCTGATAAGTCATTGAATTTCCCTGATTTTTGAAAATATGCCTGATTTTTGCGAATGTGTTGAAAATGGGTAGTAAGGAACTGGATTAGGTACCATTGCTGAAGTTAAAGTGAAAATGTGGATGAATCAAAGCAATCGAAAGATTCCCTTCAATTCTTATTTAAAAAAGGGAACTAAAGCGTTGATTCAGTAGAATTAAAGTCTGTTTCACATAGAATCTGGTCGCATCTTTTACGGCAGCGCCCCTAGTTGTCACATCGCAAATCTATTGACAGTGTTTTGATCCGGATCATTTGTTTACTTAGTGGTGAAAATTTCATCAAGATTGAAGCAGTCAGTCAAAAGTTATCGACGATGGAACGCGAAAGGCGAGAGGAAATTCTGCACACTCACGTAGAGAAACCGACGTGATCAGGGTAAAGATCGCGAAATTCCTAAAATATCCAAAATCGACTGTAAATTCGGTGCTGCAACGTTACCGGGAGACCCCTCGCGGTGGATCGAGCAAAACAAACCAGACGTAAAAGTGGAACATATGACCGGAAGCTGCGAGCAAAGGTTATTCGATCAGTTCACAATAATCCTGGATCTCCTTGCGTGATTTGGCGAAAACGTTCAAGACGAACCACAGTACAGCTCGACGAATTTGTTTGCGAGAAGGCTTGCGGTCGTATCATGCATGCAAACACCCCAACAGGACGCTGAAACAAAAACCTGGTTTCCAAAACCAGGCAAGGAAGTTGTACGATAAAGTGTTGACCAAGTACAACGGATGCATTTTGATGGACGACGAAACTTACGTCAAAATGGATTTTGGAAAAAATACCCGGTAACAAATTTTACCTTGCGAAGCGTAAAGGGAATGTTGCGGATAGATTCAAGTTTGTTTTCGCAGATAAATTTGCTCGTAAGTTGATGATTTGGCAAGGGATCTGTAGTTGTGGGAAAAAAGACTAAGATTTTCATTACTGCAGTGGAGACACAATGAATGGAAATGTTTACAAAGAACAATGTCTCCAGAAGAGAGTTTTGCCGTTCATTCGGTCCCACAAAGGTCCGGTGAAGTTCTGGCCGAACCTGGCAAGCTGCCACTACAGCCGGGATGTCGTTAAGTGGTATAAGGAGAACAAGATCGATTTTGTTAAATAAAAAAAGTATCAATGCACCAAACTGTCCGGATTTTCGTCCCATCGAGAAATATTGGGCAATAGTTAAGGGCAAACTGAAGAAATGTGGCAGAACCATGAAAAAACCCGCTCAAATGGGAAAGTGGTGGAACAAGATGGCGAATGCGGTTACCAGCAGTACTGTGCAGAAAATAATGGGTGGTATCACAAAAAAAGTTCGAAAATTAATCCGAAAAGCTGACGAATGATTTTTATGTTTTTTTCCTTAAAGTGCAATAAAAACCCTACAAAATGACATTTTAACTTTTGTTGTACGTTATTTCTTTGCGGAGAAATGATTTATTTTATCCGACCAGATTCTATGTGAAACAGACTTTAGATACATTATTTTTCATTTTGTTTATTAACTCTAACTAAAACTCTTAGTAGTCTTTAACATCGAATTCTGAAAGTGTTATTTTTTTTTCATTACAGAGTTTTTTTTTATTCCGATTTTATATTTTTTATGCATTCCGCCACTTTTAATGACAATTTAGTTGGCGGATCAACAAACCTATCCGTTGCAACTGTGTTTGAGGTTCTACTGTTGGGCTCGAACTCACAACCATTGGCTCGGACGACTGAAACTCGGTTGACTGAGCTATCGGCGGGCCCATTTTTTATTAGAGCAATGCTGGTGACAAGCTGATTGTCAAATTGGTTCAATTGAAAATGATTTTTTTTTCACTCTTCCACGAGTGATTTGCTATTAAATTCTTCCAGAAGTATGCGAAAGCTCAGTACACACTGAATTGCCACGTACGATAGTTTTCAAATAGCTGAAGACTTAATTTTTAACGATTTTCAACACAGAAACGCCAAAATATTCATGAGTATATAACGTTCTTTTTGAATCACCTAACGCTTTCCGAAGAGATATAAAAAAAAATACAATTTATTGTTCTTGTAATTTGGTAGAATAATGCAATCTCTGAGCGCATTTTAAGATCTCACTCTGAGTATTAAACTCATCATTAACACTTTTTAAATTTGGGAAAAAACAAGCTCAAAAAACATCCATAATTGTCGGCCAGCTGCCCATTTTTTGAACTTTTTGAAGTAATTTTTCCCTTTCTAATTCGTACACCATCAGTGAAATCATATGCTCTGGTGATGTCTGGGCGAGGCCCGTGTTTTCTGATGGCCAACTTTAGGATCTTTGAAACGGCCAAGATTAGGAACAAAGAGCCAAGTTCAGGAACAAGTGGCGAAAAATGAGCTCCTCTGCAAGTGCGTATCGTGGTGACTACATGGAATCTTGGAAATTTAGTGATGCAAATTTCGGATAAATTTCAGAAAGGGTAGTAGCGACATGTTATCCCGAAACATGCGAAAATTGTGCTTTACCATAAGGGTCGATATTCTGGATTTTGATGTCTGAAAATTTGAAAATGATTGGTTAATAAGGTGATTCTCTGTTTTATTTTCGAGTTGTAATTTCATGTAGGACGCCCTTTAACAAATTAAGACGAGACTCGGTTTAAGTTAAAGTGAGGCTCAATGAAACACATTTTTTACCATTTTTTTGATGAGTTTAAGTTTGAAGAATCGAGTGTCCAGTGGACTTTTGAAAGCTTCGTCTACATTTCAAAATGTATTTAGAATATCTTAACATTTGAACTGAAATAAGGAACATTAAACTAAAATTAGTTACTTTAAAGAACTTAGCCCTGAAAAATTTGTAAAAGTTGGTAGGTAAAGCTGTTTTAATATTTAGGACCCACTTTCGTTAAGCTTGAGTCTCTTTTTTTCGTCAATCAATCTCACAGCCACAAACGGGTACAATGCACATTTTCCCTGCTCGGGTATCGCTACAGCTGAGATTTGTGAGTAAATCGTTTCGGTAAACGTGATGTGTTTTAGATTTGAGTGAGGTGATTTATTGGCAGCACTTCCTCCTCTCGCTGGAATGGGCAACCGGTTTTTCTATGGAAGAACCGACAATAATCGGTATCGGTGCTGATGGTGTTGATCTTTTAATGAACTCGACTGTGTATGTGGAAAAAATCACGCCAATTGATGCGCGCCCCAGGGAGATTTGGGTCGACGACGACGACGACGACGACGACGACGACGACGTGGGCAATAAAAGGAAGTTTATCTGGTTCCGATTGTTTGCTCTCTAGAATTTAATTAAGTCGTTTCGCTATTTTGAGGTGTGGAGAGGCTCGGCCAGTTGGGCGTTCTTCACTTGAGGGTGAAATGTTCTGTTATTTTAGATGCCTATTTTTGATTCTCTCGGTAGGAATAATTTTTTTTGATAAATTCTAGAAATTGGTTTCAATGACAATTAAAAATTTCAAAAAGAATCTTAAATTTATAAAGTTATTAGTTTTATTCTTAGCTTCTTAACATTTTCATTAGATTTTTAAACGTTAAACAAGTCATGCTGCAAGCAAGCCAATCTTACCGTTTTTTTTTGCTGCTCCAAAAATGGGCGTTTCTTGCCAAACCGACACCACAAGAGGGGATAAATTTCGCACTTGAATGATGCACTTCCTTTGGAGCAATTGTGCTTGCAATTTTTCTTTGTCGTGGCGCCAGAAGTTTTTTTTTCGGGGGCGTCGAAAAAAACAAATTCATAAATCTTCTCCAAAATGCAGATTTATTTGGATTACTTACAGTCATGTTGGATGGCGGTTTCATTTGATGTATTTTTGAAGGAGGATTGCATGAAGATATGCTCGTGATGTTTTTTGAACATGTGAGTTTTTTTTTTCAAATATTGAGCAAGAAGCATGAAAATATTATCAAATCGGCGATACTAAACATATCAAAGAAGAATGAGCGAATGTTCTACAATTTCATGTTGTTTTCTAGTAATTTTGATTACAAAAATCATTTTTGGAGCTGAATGATAGAAAAGGTCCTAAATAAAAAAAAAATCATTTCAGATCAATGAAAGAATATTTATATCGTACGTTGAAAAAATGTCAAAAATGACAAAAATGACAAAAATGACAAAAATGACAAAAATGACAAAAATGACAAAAATGACAAAAATGACAAAAATGACAAAAATGACAAAAATGACAAAAATGACAAAAATGACAAAAATGACAAAAATGACAAAAATGACAAAAATGACAAAAATGACAAAAATGACAAAAATGACAAAAATGACAAAAATGACAAAAATGACAAAAATGATAAAAATTTCAAAAATGACAAATACTGATAAGAATTACAATGCAGAGTATAATCATTTTTCACGAAAATTCAACTTCTTTAAATAAGAGAAGTAATTTGAGATTCAAATTGGTATACAAAGGACATCAATTTCGATTTATCTTAATAATAATTTTTTATATTTTGGAACCTTAATTAAAATTTGTTTTTTTTAAATGATTTCAATAAATCTGAAATTGGAACTCTGCTGTAATCTGTTTCTTTCTTGAGTTATGACAAATTAAGTGATGCAATTCAATGGAATCGTTTCAATCCGAGTGACAATTTTAATAGAGCCGTTGTCGACTGCTGGTGAAAAACATTACTTACAGACTCTTCATTTCTTCCTCCAAACTTGTCCAACCACACAAGAACATGAAAGCGCCACCGCATTTATAAACTTACTTCTTCAATTCACAACGCACTCGGTGAATTTTTCGCCATCCACATTGTCGTCGTCATCGGCATACATAAATGCAGTCAGTCAGTCGGGCGGCGTGATTTATATTTTTCAATTAAATTCCTCCTTGTTCCGTTTGTGCACCCGTTGCTAATGGGATTTATTTTATTTTTTTTTTTTTCAGTTAACTCACACATCCTTTTGCTCGATTTTCCGCCGCTCTTGTGAACCTAGAGGTTTTTTTTTCTTCTCTCGAGTCACCCGAATCAACACGGATGTTCTGTTTAGTTTAGAGAATTAATCCATGCCACCGTATGGATTCCTCCAGATCGATGCCCGAAAAAAAGGTGACACTTCGGATAGGGTGTGATTGTTGCCTTCACCCGAAAAAACGTGTCGGCAAAATACGCCTAAACCTTACTCTTTTCGGGCTTCAGTAATTAAGACGATGGAATCCGGGCCGACAATTAGGAACCCCCATTAACCAATTCCCATTGCTGCTCGCTGATTGTTCCCGTTTTGAGCAAATAAAATAAAATAAAATAAAAATGAACAAACCTCACTCAATCGTTGCCGCACCGCAACAACTCGTGTCGGTAGGGAGTCTATGCGAATTAAAACTCGACAACAATAACTTGAAAAAGAGAGGAAAAACGGCAACATCATCTTCGAAAATAACAAATAAGTAGGTACCTACCAGATAAACTGCTCAAGCAGCTTGGACTCGGTGAACTTCAACTGCATTCCTGGTGTGCGGTATTTTTTGTTGTTGTTGAGCCGAAACACAGCCGTATCTACGCTGTGTTCAGAGAAAAATATACCCAAAATAGTCATAAACAAATAATTAAGATAGCAATCTTTCATTAGCTTCAGTTTGGGCGGAGAAGTAGGGGTTAAACTGAACACTATAACAGCTATTCGGAATCGGTTTCTTTTTTGTAAAGTCTGTTTGATATAATATACCGTTCTTGACTAACAACATTATCATTAACATTATCGGTTGACATTATTAAATAACCAAAATGTATACACAACAACAAGACATGCAGAGCAAACTCGACGACCTCACCGAAAACTCCAAGGCAGCACAGCAGGTCTCAAAATCAATGTCGGAAAGGCCAAGTCGATGGAGATCAACACAGAAAATCGTTCCAATTTCGTGGTAGTGTGACAACAGGTTGAAAAAGGCCTGGTAACTGAATCTCAAACGTTGAACTTCATCGCCGGTGTGATCAAAAGGCGCTAGAAATCGAGATTCGGGAACGTAAGTGGAGATGGATTGGGCACACGCTGCGAAGAGATGAAAACGAGATTTGCAGAGAGGCGCTTGACTGGAATCCAGAGGGACATCGAAGAAGAGGCAGGCCCATAAACTCGTGGCGGCGTAGTCTAGCCGTTGAAATCCGCAAAGTTGACGAAAACCTTGGAATATTGTTCCATCAGCTTATGTCGTGAGTCGGAAAATCATGTAAATAAAATAAATAACGGGAGACGAACTAGCTCCCATGTTCCATTCCGTTGATGGGAGTTCATCTTCTCCTACATTGCGCAGCGCCACTCAACCTTTGCCATCGTCTCTCTGTAGATAGTCGGCTCCTGCACGGCGCTCGCTGCAACGACGTAGTCGTCGTAACGATTCGGAATTACTCCCTGAGTTGTTCTCGTAGAACGACTGTCTCGTTGCTGGAGAGAGGAGTATTGCTCATCATCTTCAGAGGTATCGAAAAAATATTCGATAGTTTCATCTAAATCATCGCTTTTAATAGTGGGGCTTATTCTGCGACGCGAGTGACGTGACTTACGAAATTTCATATCATTTTTTTGGCTTAAATAGCTTCTCGAGGCTCGAAATTTTCGTTCGAATATGCTGTTATTGGTCTTCAGAGCTCATCGATACAAAAATTTCCTTTGGAAAGCATTTTCTGGAGTCAGGACGAAGACGTGAAAATTCGTGAGTCACGTCACTCGAGTCGCAGAATAAGCCCCAGTATCTTAGGATTTTCGAGCTTGACAACAGCATCAGAATCCTCCTTGACATCATCGTCCTCAGAAAAGTCGGTGAGGATTCTCACAGGTGACGATCGTTTCTCAGTTCCAGTTCGATAAAACGAGCATTTCGGCTAATCATGATCTTGTCGGTTTCACGATTCACAAATCGTGAAACCGACAATTGTCTAAAATAGCCCACAAGCGATTGCTTTACAGTTTTTGCGTCGGTCTCACCCTTCTTCGTTTCGGGAAATTGTACGAGGGCTTGACATCCGCAAATTCTTACATTGCCGAGATACGGCTTTCGTCTCCACTAAAGCTCGTGCATGTAGGTGGCAGTCAGGATTGTCTCACAAGCTTCTCAAGATTGGAATCGAATAAAGCTTAGTTCTTTTAGAAATTGGACACTTTCTTCCGCTAATAACTCGTTAACTAGTAATCGTACATTCAAAATTTGACAGCATTTTGTTGCCTGTTAAAAGCACTATCTGACCTATTTTTTTTCAAAATTTTAAATTTACACGTTTCAGAGATATTTACGATGCAAGAGTAAAAGAAAAAAAATACTTTGCACAGTATCCTTGAAAATCCATCATTTTTCAATTGATAGCTGACAAAACCGTTGATTATTCAAAGAATAACTGTGTGTGAGTCAAAGTGGGTATATATTCAGGAGGTGTTACCGAATATCGAATTCCCGATTCAGCCATGTTGGCTATGTAGGCTATGCAACTATGCGGAACTCATGAAGTTTGTTTACCAACAAACCCCAGAAAAGCTGAGCGAAAAATAAACAAACTCATTGAGAGCCCCGCTCACTCCTCGCCTACTTACTGAGTAAGTCGGAGAACCTAGTATTGAAGTGAAGCACATGATCGGCTACTACGGTTAAGGGTCATCAAGGGAGTCATATCTCATACCAGAATTTTTATTTTTAAGTACACTTAGAAAAACTAAGTGTAGATCGCTGAAATGTCCAACAATTTTTTCTCCGATAAGCTGAAAGTGTTACCTAGTAATGAGTGATTCATACCTTAACTCGAACAACCATTTTTGCTAGTTCCAGAGCTCGTAAGCTGTATAGCCAGTACCGAGGCTATGGGACAGATGCTTTTCTGATAACGACAAAACTTATAAAATACCCTATTTTAAACAAATTGCAGCGTTTGAATCCAATTCCATGTCTGCTCGTGGCAAGGTCCCTAGCATATAAAAGTATGTATTTGCTGGTTGTTTTTTCATTTTAAAATATAATGATTTGCTAAAATAATGCTCCTGTGAAAAAAACAACAATTTTCAAAACAAAAATCTCGGTTTTCGCTGTTTTTAAAGGCCTAAAAAGAGTAATCTTGTATATACCGTTCGCAATCTACGATCTATACTAACCGATTATACTTTAAGTTCAATCTCATGATGGTTTTACTTCGTTATTGTCAGATTTTGCCATCAGAAATTCAATTAAAAACGCATTAAAGTGGCTCAAAAATAATCAAGTTTGTTAATTTCGAAACAGCTGTATCCACTAAATTACCCTCAGTTTCTTTTAAAAGAGAAGTATTGGACCGAAAAGTATCAGAAATTGAAGGAGGAGGATGTAGCCACCTAAAATGTAGATAAGGCGAAGTATAAGTTTGAAAACCTGATCAATATCATGACTGAAAAAAGTGTGCGCTGGCCGATGAGAGGTATCAAGAATAAAGTAGATTTTTTTCTTACAAAAAAACGAGAAATATTTTTTTTTCAATTTTTTTCATGAATTATCATAAGATTACTTTCATTTCCTTCATAGAAAGTATTTAGATCAAACGCGTGGTTTCTGAGATACACGCATTCCTAACTGTCCCATTTCTAAAAGAACTAAGCTTTAGCATAGGTACATGTTGCCATTTCAATCAGGGATCTTTTTCTACGCTCAGCGAATCTATTGGATTGGGGAGAATAAGATTTTGTAAATTCGCTACCGTCTTCGCGGTGAAACTTTCGTAGTTCGTATTTGCTGTAATGACAGCTAGCCAAGTCTAGCCAAAACATCACGGGATGATGAACGGCGAAATTCATTTTTGGAGACACTCTCTTTGGTATAGTTTCAACTCAATTGAAAACTTTCGTTTTTTTTCCTTAGCTGCGAATGCCCTGCCAAATCATAAATTTTCGTGCAAATTTGTCGGCAAAAACGAATTTAAATTTGGCTGGAACATTCCCTCGAGCCTTGACATAGGTTTCATCGTCCATCAGAAGACATCCGTCGAACTTGGTCAGCACCTGGTCGTATAGCTTCCGAGCACGGATTTTTACCAAACCATTCTGTGTTATGGTCCGATTTGGCTGTTTGCTAGCTCGATATGACTTGATTCCTTCCCGGAGTCGAATTCTCCTCACGATACTTTGGGCAGCACCGAATTTTCTGGCCTAATCACGGTCCGACAGATTGGAATTCCTCTTAATTGTCTTCAAAATCTTACCACGCAGTTTCCGGTCGAAAGTTTTACTCCGACGATCGACTTGAGGCTTTCGAACTGTCGTTATTGTTTCCTCATACCTTTTGTAACAAGCCATACGGTATTTCCGGGAAATTTCAGCTGTCTAGCTAGCCTTGATGCAGACCACAATGGGTTTTCCAAAAAAAAACTCTGCAGAATGGACAGAAGGAGGGGGCTGGTATTAACCATATATTTCACATGAGAGGGAATCTGCATACAAAAATTATTTCTATAACGATTTAAGACTTCTCCCTTATTGTAGAGGGGAGATGTGTAGGAGTTTTTGTGCAAAGCTCGGGAAAGTTAAAACAATCATTGAAAAACAAATTAAATATCATGGTTTTGAAAATGAAAACAAAATCATTTCTTATTTATATTTTCCACGAGAAGGGCCGAACATTTTCTGTAAACTGGCTCGTTTCTGCTTGGACCTAGACAGAAAATCATGATTGGTACATAATCATGTAACGGTAGAAACAGATCTGTTTTATTGAACAGAGCGAGATAACAATGTTTTTTTAGATAAATGCGAGATTTTTATTCATTCAAATAAACTGACAACACAATAGAAATGGTTACGGTTAGTAGTTCAAACATTTCAATCCGTAAACCAAGGTGGTCCAAAACGGCAATAACGAAAACCACAACCCATCCGAACCGGGCAGATAGGGCCATTCAAAATTTCTCATTTAGCGTTAATTTACGAACGCATTGCTTTATAGCCTCTTCATTTCCAATATCAAATGGGTAGAAAGAAGTTTAAAGAAAAACCAACCACACAGATGAAAGCCGCGATCGGCAGGGGTTTATTTGGAGATCAAAGCAGGAAAAAAAAAACTTGAATCCCAACCAAATTCAGCAGCTGCTTCCTTTAACAAACGCCGTGTTTTCCTCCAATTTATCTATAACCAACCGCCATATTTATGATGGATGAGACCTTTATATCTGCCGGTCAAACCGGGCGGAAAATATGAGTTTCATTTTGTTGGGGTAGCAAAAATAAAAAGCAACAAAACCCATTCAGATGGGAAATTAGTGTTTTTTTCGTCTCATTTTTAAAGATGCTTGATGGCCTTACAGCCAATTGATTGAGAAATTATTTTATCTCTATTCATTTGATCGAACAACGACCTCAAGTGGTTTCGTTTGTATGATTAACATTTCCCAAACATTTATGTATATTTTCGATCGGGCGCAGCGAGAGCGGAGAGGCAACAACACTTGGAATTATTAAGTTTCAGTCGTTAGAAATCTTGCATACCTACTTTTTTCTGTATTTGCCGCTACCAGCTGTGTGCTTAATCACAATCGAATAAAAATTTATCCGGGGCTCCCTTCCTGCCATGATTATTGGGTGATTTTATCAACCATAAGTTCGTTTGCAGGCGACAGGCAATGTTGTTTTGTTTAGAATGAATAAACTTTTCATAACATTCAATCGAAAAGTGCTCATGAGAATCACTATCTTCTCAGTCAGACTAAATTACCCAATTCAATATTTTTATTTGAGTTTTACTTAACATCTGAAGGCACAACCGCTTTTTAACTTTTCAGAAGGCCCAAGATCATTGGTTTACAAAACTTGACGAAAATTCCTAAAATTCAAGAAAATTACAAATCAAATATTTCTGTTTATTTAAAATTTACGTCAGTATTCTTTTTTTCTTCTATCTTAACAAATAAAAAAGGGCATGATGAAATTGCATTTAAAGCAAATACAAAATTCATAAAAAAAAAAACTGTAAAAAATCGTCTCTACATATCATTATCTAGTTCAAAATTTTAACATGTGTCTATATTAAAAGCATGGGCAACAAAATCCATCTAATAACTTTAAGTAACTCATTTTTTTTTAATTTTTTGCCTGATTTATCGGTTTTATTGGTGAAAAGTGTTTCCTTTATACCTATAGTAAGAACATTTTAAGATTATGAAATTTTGTAGAGGGATAGAAATTTAGAAGGAATGAAATATGGTGAAATTGAGCGGGTAGAATTTTATTTAGAAGCATTTTTGTCACATAGGGGAACTGGGTACAAAATGCGCAAAGCAATTAAGATGCATCACCATCAGTATTTCACTTAACTCACTCATAACCTTTTCAAATGAATTCCTACTGCTTTGAAGTCTTCTGAAAAGTTGTTCATCTGAACAACTGTCACTGTAACTTTTTTTCATCTAAATGTTGTGAAATTTGATCTAAAGGGTGATACGGTCAAAATTTGGTCAAGGGAAAACGCGTGTGAATCGATGAAATCGTTTATTTAAAAAATCAAATAAAATTTCTTTTTCAAGTTAAATTAGTACCTATAAAATTCAGGAAAAATATTCAGTTAGGCTTCCGCCTTTTCCAAATCCGAATTGCCGGGCCTTACGCTTAACCCCTGCCATCAGATTTTGTACAGCCACCTTGTCCACCTTCCACGCCGCAGAAAGTCAGTTTGCCTTGAACTGCTGCTCGTCCTTAGCAGTTTTTTTGGTCTTCTTTAGGTTCCGCTTGAAAATAGCCCAGTATTTCTCAATTGGGCGGAGCTCTGGCGTGTTGGGAGGGTTCTTGTCCTTGGGAACCACCTGCACGTTGTTGGCGGCGTACCACTCCATGGCCTTTTTACCGTAATGACAAGATGCCAAATCCGGCCAAAACAGTACGGAACAACCGTGTTTCTTCAGGAAAAGCAGCAGACGTATATTCAAACACTCTTTCACGTAAATTTCTTGGTTGACAGTCCCGGAAGCTATGAAAATGCTGCTTTTCAAGCCACAGGTACAGATGGCTTGCCAAACCAGATATTTCTTTGCGAACTTTGACAGTTTCATGTGCTTGAAAATATCTGCTACCTTTCCCCTTTCTTTTGCTATATAAAACTCGCTGCTTGTAGTCGGCTTTGACGTAGGTTTCGTCGTCCATTACCACGCAGTCAAACTTCGTCAGCATCGTCGTGTACAGCCCCGGGATCGCGATTTGGCCGTCGTATTTTGTTTATCATCGCGATTTGGAGTCACTACCTTCTTGTAAGTCTATAAAACGGCTCGTTTTTTGGCTCGATGCCCGGTTGTAGACGATACACCCAGATTATTTGCGGCATCTCGGAGAGAGAGGTTAGGGTTTCGCTTGAAACTACCGGCAACTCTCTTTGTCGTCTCAGCGGCTTCCGGTTTTCGATTTCCCCCCGATCCAAATTTCCTGGCTATCGACAAACGTTCCCCAAACACTTTAAATATATTTGTAACGGTTGATTTGGCAACTTCAAGCGATTTTGCCAGCTTTGCGTGCGAGTAGCTCGGATTTTCGCGATGCGCGAGCAAAATTTTTTATACGCTGCTCTTCTTCCTTGGACGGCATTTTGACATCTAAAGAGTGAATTCCTAAATCAAAATAGGAGCAACGTTCTACACACACACACCTTCAAAATGAGGGGTGTTCAGGTTTTTTAAATGCAAAATTGAAAGAAATATTTTGAAATTCTTTACGTATAATTTTGAAAAGTCAAAATATTATTTCAAAAGACATCAAAACCTTGTATGAATTTTTAATTTTTTTTGAGATTATAATTTCATAAACTTTTTTCCTGCCTTATGTTCTAAGCGTATCACTCTCACAATACATTGGTTAGATAAGCTGTCTAGTCAGCCATTTCATCAAACAGCCGTAGGGTCATTTAACCCGATAGGCCCATCTAGGAAATCTTTCCCCTACTGGCATAAAGACTCGAACTCCCAAGCAAAATGATGCACGGCCACTACATTCAAGCAAAATAAGAAAAACATTTTATGGGGCTTCCATCCTATTGGATTAATTCATCAAAAAAAAAAACATACGTGAGAATCGAGCTCACTGCAACATCTCTTCTCAGCTTGCCATTCTGATATCTTACCCAGTGTACCAACTGAGTCAGTTATCAAACGAAAGGTTATTGCCATAATGCTTCTGCCATCGCCGATTACCAAATTGTTTTATTTGGTTTCTTTCAGACATATTCAATGCGTTGTGCTGGGAGGACAATGCCAATTATTAGAAAGCTTATTAATACCGGTCCGGCATTGAATCTAATACCAATAATTCCACCCCCAAGATAGCTCCCTATTGGATTAGAGTCTGAGTCTGAAAATTAAGTTAATAAATTTAAATAAAGATGATAATAAATAAAAACTATCATTTTTCTTAAAAATTGGGAACCCTATTTCCCACTTCGTATCTCTCCAATGGTTGGAAGGAGGGTTAGCAAATAATCGTGGAAGTGCTACTTGCACCCAAGTATCTCCCCATGACACATTTGATTCCGTTTACTTTTGTAAGTGCTCGAATTTTGAAAGAAATTACTTGATAGACCCCCTCCCCCCCTTTCCTATTACCCTACTGAAAGGAAGGAGGGATCTTAAAAAGTCTTAGATATATTTCTCGTATCCAAATACTCTCCCATGCCAAATAAGTTACAGGTCGATGGTCAATTCAGCTTGCAATTTGCTGCTCCAAAAGAGAGATACGATCCGTCATCAAAACTTTGGGAGCTAAGATAGTTTTTTTGCCTGCCAGAAAGCCCAAGCCAAATTTCGGCACATTTGGTCAACTTCAAAGGGTCGCTCAACGACGCTCAAGTTTGTAAGGAAATTTGAAATAATTTGTTCTAGATAAACTTCAAGATGAAAGAACACAGAATTTTTCAGTAAAGCTCTATTGATATCATTTAACGTAATAATTTTTCACTACAAATTTTCTTCAGGATGTTTGAGGACTCCACGATTGTTAAAATTTTCAACTAAACAGTTCAGAATATCTAATCATAAGCACCCAACAAATATTCACTCCTCATCTATCCCGGCGAAAGATCATAAAACATCGATAACTGTTTGCTTCAATTACTGGTCAAGATTCATTTCCTGTTTCCCAGTGCCTAAGTGGTGTGGAAGGAAGGGTGCGCTCATCTCATGCCTGCCTAGATGAGGATGATGGGATGTGGGTGGCAAAAAAAGGTCGACCAATCTCTAAAGACGAACCCCAATAATGGTCAGGCTCTACTAGATTGGTCGGCTTCTTCGAGCTCTCATTTGCCGCCCGCCTCCGCAACATAAATAGATAATTAAAGAGCGGCCTCGGCTCATGAGGTGTTTTTCGTTATGATTGGGTTGTTGGCTTTTTTTCTCGGCTGCTGCTGCTGGCCACTGCACTTCGAGTTCTTCGACAATGGGCCAGCTCTGGTCCGGCGGCGGCGATTTAATGAAAGGGCATCGGAACCACAAATTGAAAACCTGCCCAAAAAATGGCAGCTCATTTACGCGCCGACTGACCAAGGCGTTCCAAGAGCTTGGCCTAGACGACGTGCAGGTTCATGTTCTCACAAATGGAGTGTGGAAAATAGTGCCAATTAATTTCACTAATTTGTGCATGTGCGGTGCCTAGGTTGTCGGATTTTTCTACAACGTTTCCTTTAATCTAAATAGTAGCATTCCCACACCTTTGCTGACGCCCTGTTTTCCATTCGTAGGAAGAATAGAGGCATAATGAGCACCCTCAGGCTATGGCAGTCATATTTAACTTTATAAGAGATTTTTAGGAAGTAAGAAATTAGATACAGGTATGATAAGGATGCAAAGTGCAACGCATCATAAGATAAAAATGAAGTCAGTCAGCCAAAAGAGCACTCACTTGGGGTAAAATGAGCAGCCTTTGAAACGTAAGCTTTAAAAACCGGAAAACAGTTTCACATAAACTCTTCAGCATTTGATTCCACGTTCTTATGAAAGTTGTTTTCAGTAGTTGCTCGGATCAAACTGTCAACTTGCAATCCTTTTTTCAGGGAGCACAAAAAATTTTCTTCACACTAAATCTAATTTTTTTCTTGGTGGCAACCCAGTTCTGGCTGGACCAAGTCCATAACACCATATACGTTGTATACAGATGAATGAAGATGTTTTTTCCGTCATTTCGTAGAATTTTTTCCTCAATTTTGAAACACAAGTTAATTTTTTGTTCATTATTTTTACAAAAATACAATTTATTGTTGAGTAAAATTTAAAGAAAGTTTAATTCGTTTAAAACTATTCAAAACAAAACAATCCGATGTTTTGGTTGATTCCAGGGTGGAAAGACAAATTGCTCCCAGTAATCCGTGGGGTGACGAAAAGTGTCAAATCATCTCTAGATTTAATGACGAAACTACAGAAGGACTAGGCACTAGATTATAAAACCCCCTCCCCCCCCCCCCCCACCACCTCTCGACACTGACTCTTAACAGTGAAAGAAGAAAATGCGATACGCAACCCTATTAAGTTGTGGGCGACCCCAAAGGCTCTTTCCATGAGTCGAGGAAAATCAGTTTGGAAGTTCGTAAAGTTGACTTCACCCTCGTGCCACAACTTTTCCCCCGGATCCGAATAGCTAGGCCTTCTTCCCTCGGGTGTGTTTGTTTTCCCTTCTGTTTGCGTACACCTTGTATCTTGTATTAGATGGGGGTGACGCGACTGGTGAAAAATTGGATATCCTAAATTGGACTGAAAGTTACTCATTCGGAAAATCAACTTGTGTATGCTGGCCCTCCGATGTTTGTCTCTATAGAAGAAAATACTTGGAATCTCTTTCAAAATCAAAAATATTCTATTTTATTTTTAATTTCACTGGGGCCAGTAATCCTTTGAATCAGCAACTTACATTTTCACGTTGTAAAGAATAGGTGGTGTTTCGAACTCAAAGTCAATTCAAGCAAAAAATTAATTTATGAAAATAAATCAAACAGAAGTTTGGCCACTGTAAAGAAGACGCAACAATGTGCAAAAGTAGAAGTTCAGAAACGATGCATCTTAAGTTAATTTCCAAGTCTCAATGTCGTTTTTCAGTTTTCAAACTATGTACTTTTTAAACTATTTATTGAATTTTTATGTTCCCAAGGTACGCAACATCGACATTAAGTAATATTATGAATATCATTAGAAAAAAAACGCTTCTAAAGGCCAGAAAACGCATTTCAAAGCTTTGATCTCAAACTAAGCATAGAAGCCCGAAAAAACGCGTAAAGGCCAGAAATGCATTTCAAAGTTGAAATTGTACTTAGAATCCCAAAGAAAAAATGCTCAGAATCCCGAAGAAACGCTTCTAAAAGTAAGAATACTTAAAGCGCGTTTTCTGGCCTTCAGAATTCCGTAAAAATGCTTCTAAAGGCCTGAAAATACATTTTGAAAATGTGATCCCAAACAAGGCTCAGAGTCCCGGAAAAACGCTTCTTAAGTCCAGAGTAAAGGATTTCTTCTTTCGTATAACTTTTAAAAAAATACTCTATCACAATGCACAGTTTTATTAATCACTTTTACCTGTCCTACACCTGTCAAGCCTGGATGAGAAAGAGGACGAGCCACATGTTCTCAGCATTTTTACACAGATTAAAAGCTTATTTGGCACAAAGTCACCTATCAACCTATTCGCGCGCGAAGTGTTCGCGGCTTACACTTATACCTATATCTGTTCTATTTTCTAACGCCGAAAAAGCATTTTAAACGTTGTGATCAAAAATTAAGTTCAAAATCCCGAAAAAACGCCTCTAAAGGCCAAAAAAACGCATTTCAAAGCTGTGATCCCAAATTGAACTTAGAATCCAAAAAAAACGCTTGTAAAGGCCAGAAAACGCATTTTAAAGTTGTGATCCAAAATTGAGCTCAGAATCCCGTGGTCCCGTATCGAACTCGGCGACCGGGAGCTCTGCGTTGGCGATCTGGCCTCCTGATCGTTCGAGAGATGTTATCTTAGCTGAATCATTCTCACGCTGCATCTCTAGCTCAGCTGTTTTTGCGCTCCAGAAGATGACATAATCGTCTTAGGCGATTTTCACATGCCAAGTTTAAAGTTGTGCTCCAGCCAAGATAGCTTTCTGTATCCAGATCCAGAACGCTCTACTTTTTCGGCTTCTTCGAACATTATTCGTGACTCTTTGAGTACAGCAACTTTACGTCAAATCAACAGTGTTGTAAACGAGAACGGCGTGATGCTTGATCTTTGCTTCACCAATGACGGGTTCCGCTTACCAACTATCGAATCAGCACCTGCACCGCTAGTTAAAGTAGTCCCACATCACCCGACTTTACTGGTAACATTAAATATCTCTAGATTGTGTACTCCCGTTTATAAACTCACACCCTTCTACTTGGACTACAAGAACGCCGATTTCGATATAATTTCTCGTGTACTGGCCTCCATAGACAGGAAATCCGAGCTCAAACTAGCAAACCCTAATGCAGCCGAAACTTTCTCGCACACCCTTAACTACGTAATCGACCGTCATGTGCCGAAACGCACCACCAATGTTAATCCTCGGACTCCATGGGCTATAGCAGCATTACGACAACTGAAAGCGACAATGTAAGATTTCCTTACAACTCCAACCGACGTTTATGGGACTCCCTTTGTTCGGCCTCAGGGCGGCACGCTTATAAAACCAAAATCGCAGGGAATGCCACTACACCCATAGAAAAAACCCAAAAGTAGCACTTCTCAATACTCGGTATATTTGTATTTGCACACAACTCCCTTACTCCCACGTTCTTAAAATTAGGCCAAACCTGGAGAGCAATGCCCTGGTGTTGCTACTACGCTGAAGGCTAAGCTGAAGGCTAGGCTGATTGGCTTCTTCGAAGGTAGTAGGTCAGCCGGGTTGGAAGCTTGTGGACCACGGGCTTGTAGGCAGTCTGCTGCTTCAACGGGGAGGTTGTCGATCCGATGGGTTCGAGAATCGGAATCGACCAAACACCTTCGTCAGTCTTGTTTCCGCGGCCACGTAGCAATTCCGGAATTCTTGCCGAAAACCAAGGGGTCCTGGTGTTTGGCTTTTCACACTAACTGATACTGGGTTCTTAGCTAAGTATAGCGTTTTAGCTTTCCACACGTCTGTGGTTAATACAGAAGTCGGCTAGCACCAGGAAGCCGCCTTTGACCGGCCTTGACCCAAGAAGTCAGGTCGTTGCTCTCTTCGCGCTCGTCTTTGGGTCGGGGCGTCGCTGTCGTTCGGCTTGGTTACCAACAGCCTCGGCTACTAAGGTTGGCCCTCTGATTGTGGAGTGCTGAAGCTTGATGTTTGCGGAGGCTTGTGGCTTGTGGCGATGGCGGCGCATTGAAGGCTTCTTTTGAGGAAAAACTTAGCATATAGTCACAGTCACTACGATATAATGCTGAAACCTACTTCTACTCGCGACAAATCTCAGAAACCTCGGTGAAAGTGTTATCTGACGCTTACAACAAAAAGGCGCGCCCTTCGAAATTACAACAAGCACAAATCTCCGCATACCAAGGAAGAATATCGCAAACTCAACTTCGCCTATAAAAAAGCCAGTCAACGTTGCTATCAAAACCATCTTAGTCGAATTCAGCGAAACCTCAACCTGGAACACCGTCTTGCATGTTCCTGGATAGCATCATGGCGAACTCTGACTCCGGAATCTGCGATCTCTTTGTCAATAAATTCTCGAGCATCTTTGATACATCTTCAATAATCGACGATCAACTGGATTGTGCTATCAGGAGTGTTTCACCACTAGGCTTTTCTTTAAGCGGTATTACAGTCGAGGATACAACCATCTCTAAAGCAGCCACTAAACTCAAAAACTCCTTCTCTACGGGCCCGGATGGGACACCAGCTACCTTCCTGAAGCGTTTTATGCCTTTTTTGCTGACTCCTGACAGGCTTCGCTTGACCAGGTCACCTTCCCCTCACTGTGGAAAGAAGCCTGCATGTTCCCGGTTCATAAAAAGGGAGATAGGAAAGATGTCAATAATTACCGTGGAATTTCAACTTTGTGTGCTATAGCCAAATTTTTCGAATTGGTGGTTTTAGATCCCATTGTCATGTTCTGCAAGCATAACTTCCCCAACGACCAGCATGGATTTTTGCCTCAACGCTCATCTACAGCTAACTTTTTTTTTTTTACCTCGTTTGTGAATAAAAGTTTTGCAAAGAAATTCCAAACTGATGCTATCTATACCGATCTGTCTGCCGCATTCGACAAGGTGAACCATGATATTGCCTTCGGAAAGCTCGCACGTTTAGGATTTTGTGGATCTCTTCTTGGCTAGTTCCGCAGTTACTTAACTGGGCGTAAATTAACAGTTCGTACGGGGAACTGTTTTTCCAGGCCGTTCTCAGCTTCATCAGGTGTTCCTCAGGGAAGTCATCTAGGGCCAATAGTATTCCTGATGTACTTCAATGATGTACTTCAATGATGTGCTGCAACTTCTCGATGGACCAAAATTAGCGTATGGCGACGACTTGAAACTGTTCTACTCTATCAATGGCCCGAAGATGTGAACTTCCAGCAGAACCAGTTTAACCTCTTTCCCTTCCTTTAAACCTTAGTAAATGCGCAGTTATATTTTTTTCCCCGCAAATGGCGTCCGTTCTCAGCCGTTTATTTCCTTGGAAACGATGCAATCTCGAGCTCAACACGTGAAAGATCTTGGTGTGATTCTTGACGTGCGGCTGGATTTTAAGACTCATACCAACTATATCGTTGACAAGGCCTCCAGAAGCCTGGGTCTTCTTTTCCGCATGACCAAGGACTTCAAGGACATCTACTGCCTGAAGAGTCTTTACTGTAGTTTGGTTTGATCGATCCTTGAATATACTTCTGCGGTTTGGTGCCCATATTATCAAAACGGTTCTGATAGAATCGAAGCCATCCAACGACGTTTTTTAAGGTACACCCTTCGACATTTAAACTGGCAAGACTCTTTTCGACTTCCCAGCTACGAAAGCCGCTGCCGCCTGATCGACATCGACACGCTACAAGCCCGCAGGACCCCCACTCGTACGTCTTTCGTCGCTGATCTGCTTTCATCACGAATCGACTCTCACGCACTTTTGAAAGTTCTTCCACTTAGCGTCCGACCTCGTGGTTTGAGGAATCGGGATCTTCAGCTCTTCGTTCCTCTTAGACTGAACAATTACGGGGCCAACTCTGCGATCAATCACGTCATTAAGACTTTCAACCGCTTCCCAGAGCATTTTAATTTTGACGTTTCGAAGATTGTATTCCGAAGAAGAATTCTTAGTGTTCTTAGTTCAGTAAAGATTTGTATTTGTAGTTAGTCTCTTAATTTTAAAATATCATTTGTATTTGGATCAGTATATGATTTGTTGATTTATAAATCCCGAGAAACCCCTTTCTAGAGATCAAAAAACGCATTTTAAAGCTTTGATCCCAAATTAAGCTCAGAAACACGAAAAAACGTTTTAAAGACCAGACAACGCATATTAGTTCCAATTTAGCCCAGCAATAAAACATAAACCGAGCTTTTTCAAGTAATTTTTAGTTGTGTATCTGATCTGTATCATATAAATAATCATATACTTAAGATACTTAAAACTGGGAAACAATGAAATTCACGTTCAATCTCTTCCAATGTCTAGTCCGGTGATTAGTCTCACCGACCACGAAGAACAACTTTGTACGGAGGAAGAATTTTGGCTAATTTTTTTGTTCTGATTTTGCTTAAAAAAAAAACTTCAAAAAAAAATTTGAAATAAATACGGGTTGCCAGAATTTTTGGAGGTTGGAGTTTTTTACCGGCAAGAGCAAGTTCGATGTGGACGACAAATTTAGGAAGAAAAGAATTTCGAAGTTCGCCTCCAAATATCTTGTTTGGCAGGCCAGGAGTGGAATGAGGCCAATTCTGTCCATTTTGTTCCAAAGGACATGAACCCGCCAAACTGTCCGGAGCTGCGCCCAGTGGAGCAGTACTTGGCAATAATGAAGCGGGAACTTCGGAAGAGCAAGACGACTGTCAAAGACGAAAGAACATGTTAAGAAAATTGAAAAAAAACTTGGTACCGAGTGACGCTGTAAAGACTTTGATGGAGGTCATCATGCGAAAATGCGTTCAATTTTACACTCAAGGCTCCTCCGATAGACTTTTCTTTTGATTTTTGAAGTTAATATATATTTAAAATTACCCTAAAATTTTGATTTGATTCTGAACACTATACGAAAATTGGCATGACATTTTCGGTGCCGCAATAATTCCGTGTTCGCCCTTTAAAATGAAAACTTCCAGA
This sequence comes from Uranotaenia lowii, assembly GCF_029784155.1. NCBI lineage: Eukaryota > Metazoa > Arthropoda > Insecta > Diptera > Culicidae > Uranotaenia > Uranotaenia lowii. The sequence continues at coordinate 188,932,673 of NC_073691.1, read as the reverse complement.
CAAAATTTGGGCAGGATTGATCCTAGTTTTTGTACTAAATATCGGGGCAACTCCTGATAAAACCGGGCAATCAGGCAAGCTTAGTTTAAGTTAAGTTTCGAAGAATATCGAATAATTCAAAAATATCATCAAATTCCTCAAAATGGCTAGATTTGCCCCTGGGTATTCCAATGGATTTAACGATTTCTTCAATGGTTTTCAATGGTTTAGCAATTTTCAATGTTTTCATAAAAGTTTTCAAACGTTAAAAAAAACTCTCCAATCTATACATTCTTACAAATTTTACACTGCTGACATGAACGCTTTATAAAAACCCAATACTGCTTTTGGTTATGTAATGATCCTTTTAATCATCCTAGTCCTGATTTTGATCTAGAATCTGGTTTTAACTCTACTTAGGAATTTGATATTGATGCCAATCCTGTTCAAAGTCTGAATCAGGATAAGCTATTGTATCGCAATCAGGGTAAGATTCTGAAGGATCTGTTCTGAATTAAGTACCTATAATCATATCAACTTATGAATCAGGATCAATTTCCGGATCTGGTTCAGGTTCGGAATTAAGGTGAGAATTGGTTTCGAGAAAAGTATCAGTATTCGGAACCTGGAACTGATATCTTTGTTATTTTTTTTAGATTTGATAAAGTTGTTAAGTTGATAAAGTAATATTGCTACAGACTATAACTGTAGGCAAGTTGTGCAAAAGCAAGCGAGGTATTCTAATCTTCACTTAAAATTCGTTTATATTAAACAAATTTTGATAATGGAGTAAGGTTATTTGATAGTAACAATCTTGACTCAAAACTTCGAAACTAATCCCAGGTTCAGAATTCAGTTACAGTTTTTTCAAAATTTTCTCACTAATTGATAGTAATTCAGAGATTCTGGTTCCTTATAATCAAAGTCGAAACTGATTTTGTTGTTTCATATTTCGGATTATGAATCCAGTTCCGGATTCTTGATTTTAGGTTAGAATCATCATTAAAAATTGAAATAAAAAGCTATGATTGAAATCGTCGTTTAAATTTGGTTTTACGAAATTCAGTTTTACAAAAATCATTTCATCAAAACTTTGACTCATGATTTTCGAAACTCATACATATTTTATACATTTACGTTAATATTTTTCCGAATATGAAAAAAACCTAATAATCATAAGTAAAATTCAAACATAACAAAGCTTCAAAATGACGATATAGATCCATCATTCGAAATTTTAATTTCTATTTAGATGACTTGTACATCTAGGATTAGAAAAAAAAAATGAAATAGAGAATAATCAATGAAACCCAAAACATCCGAATTATAATTATGGATTCATGATTGAGGGCTCTGAAACTTATTTCAATTCTTGGCCCATATTTCTAAATAACGAATCCGTTTTTATGCACATTTAAGAAAACGTATTGAAATTCCGAAACAGATTAAAAATTTAAATTTTGAATTCAGGTTCCAAAATCAGATTCAGGTTTAGCTCGTAAATGAGTTTTACAATCAAAATAAAATTATCAAGATAACTATTTTAGTCGAAAATGACGTTGAATTGAATTCATTTTGTTAGTTTTGACTTATGAAAAACTTATTTAAATAAACGATCTACAAACAGAAATTGATTGTTAATGCAAAGTAATCGATGATAAAGACACATGTTAGGTTTGTTATATTGTTCAATATTATTAATATTGCAGTTTTTTCAAGAGCCAAATTTCAAACTTAAATCTCTAACTAGAATAGAGTTCGCATAAATCCTAGTTTTTGCAAGTCAGTTGCCTCCTGAGCCGTTGTCCGTGAGTTCGAGCCCAAGAGTAAACATCGAACACAGTTATACCGGATAATTATTAATGGCTGTTTGATGATAAGTGCCGCATTTGCTCACTTCGGTCAAACAGTGTAACCGTTAAATCTTTTTTTCATCACTGCCTAAGTGATCGAATTGATCAACGCATTGTTGCAACTTTTATTTTTTCTCCATTTGAAAGGCTTATAGAAAAATATCTAATGATTTAAATATTGCTTATTTTAATGCATGAAAACAAGGAATTCACTTTGGGTGAATTTAGTTTCAAAATGATCCCGAAAGATCCCCTTGAAAAGAGAGCAAAACACCCAATAAAGCAGGACCAACAGCCGAAAGGCTCGCTCGTAACTTTCCCAAAAAAGGATCCGTTTTACTGCAGCAGGATCCAAACGATTAGCACTCATCGAGTTTCTAGAGCTAAACTCACATCCTCATGCGGGTACCGAAAAAAAGAAGAGAAAAAGCATCGCAGGATCGAATCAATGAACGAAGACCAAGAAGAAGGAGGACAAGGACATAATTTCGAAGATTGATAAATTCCTTCCTCTTGCGCTGAGTTAGCTGACTGTTGTTTATTTCTCTGAGACCCTAGCGTGGTGCCAAGATTTTGCTCGCCACCATTGCCAAGTCAGTCGGTGTGGTTCGGTTTCACCGGAAAGGCAGAATTGGGTTTGGTGAAATAATATGATGTGGAACGGATGCTGATGAGATTGAGAAGGGGAACACCGGATCCGAAATTTGGTGCGAAATGACGAGGACAGATTTCGGTTTGGTGTGGTGACTTGTCGAGGCTTGGCTTTCCGACTTTTTGGTGATGGCGTTTGCTCTGTGTTTGTGTAAAATAAACCGAAAGGGACCGAAACCATCAACGGAAGGACCGTCTCATTTTTATGGCGGATGTGGTTTGTGAACTTTACGATGATTTGAAGGATTTGTGATCCTTGATTTAGGGGTAGTTTTCGGTGGGTTAGTGAATTTTTGGTCTTCTAGGGGTTCCAGTGCTGATGGAAATATAAAATAAAATAGGTTTGAACTTTTTTTAAAGATTTAATCTCAAGTCTCTTCTTTCTACGTTACATGCTTCATCTCTTTTTTTCATTTTGTATTCACGTCCCACCATTCACGTCAAAGATTTCACAGCTAACGACTCACCTCATCTTCGCACGTTTAACATCTCACGATATCATGGTCATTTTTTGTCATTTTTGTCATTTTTGTCATTTTTGTCATTTTTGTCATTTTTGTCATTTTTGTCATTTTTGTTCTTTTTGTCATTTTTGTCATTTTTGTCACTTTTGTCATTTTTTCATTTTTGTCATTTTTGTCTTTTTTTTTTTTTTTTTTTGTGGTTAACTTATAGGGAGAATCGACTTTTTTATTAAATAAAAACCCTTATCACATCGCGCATTGCATCTTAGTTTTTGAATTTTTTATTTCAAATCCTTATTCTGATATGAATTTTTAATTTAGATTTTAGAATCTAAGCTCAGAAGCTAAATTCTGAATTTGAGTTTCAGCTCTTAACTTCAAATTTATTAAGCAGTTACTTGTTTGCCATGTAAGTTGATTAAAAAAAAAGGTGCAACTGATAAAAACATACAAGGAATACATTCTATCAATGCTAACCCTAAATAATCTGCTTCAATGAGAAGACAAAACCTTGCGACAATACCAACTTTAACGGCCAAGCAAAACGAGTACGGATTCGAGAACGATCACACTGATGCTGCGCCGAGGAAGAAAACGATCAAATTAAAGCCCAGCGAATGAGGATGGACCCCCCTCCCTCCACTTCCCGCCACCCCCCATCCCATCCACTTTTCTCTCTCGGACCACCTCGAGGACTCCGCAAAACAGCGATCCCGCGCCATCCATAGGACCGCGTCATCATCATTAACGCGCGCGAGAACTCTCCCTGAATGATGATGATGATGCTGGTGATTGGAGTCGTTTGGTTGGAGACCTCCAAGGGAGGCATTTTTCCAAGCCACCGAGAAGATCACTCGACGAAACGATGAAGCGATGGAGGCTGGCGAGGAATCGAGGGAACAAGCGATCGAGAAAGAGAGCACAAGATTGAGAAGATATGATGGTCGTTTTGATTGTTGTTGGGTTCTTTTTCTTCCGCCGGGGTCCCATTTGGCTCTAAGTGGTCAAAAGAAGCCGCGCGGCCTTAAGGTGTCGGTTAAGCTAATTGGCAGAAGATCAAAGGGACCGCCAATGTGTTTAAGATATAAGTATGTATCGCTGAATACCTGGATGATAAAGAAGCAGGAGAGAGAGAGAAAGAGCGCGAGTGGAGCTCGATGAAGCAGGAGAGATTTGGTGGCTATTGGGGATCGCCACTTTTTCTGGGAGCGACTGGGAAGGAGTAAGACTGCCAAGTGGAGTCACGCACGACACGGGGAAAAATTGGGCCCACAACGAGCAAAGTGATCCACGCCGGGGGATTGCAGATTCCCAAACTTTTCAAAATTGAACAATCTAAACTACTTTTTTTTTGCTCTAACAAGACAATTGATGGAGTCGGAGGAATGTTGACCGGAACAATTCGCTCATAAAAACTGCAATTAGTTTGCTCGTGTTTTCAATTTGTGGCCTAAAAATGTGATAAATTCTTCTCCCATTCTTGAGAATCACCGATCGCCGCGCTGCGAGACTTGGGTCCGAAATTGGCCCCCGGAGATCGGTGCCTGTAATAACTCCATTTGCCCTCGTCCGTCGGTATGGGAGGGCTCCTTTATCGGGCGGCAGTTATCTGAGAATGCAATCACAAAATATATAAAAAATAAAACAGCGCCCCGTGATGGCGCTCCTCAATTGAAATTGTATGAAAAATTTTATCAAGCTGGAACTGAAATTCGCTTTTTGTGAAAATGTGCTTCGGCGATAAAATATGGCGCTCGCTTGTAATTATTTTGAACCAGTTTATTTTCACCTAGATGTCTAAACTACTTCTTAATATGCTATTCGAAGAATCGCTATTACATTCAGTTGCGTTAAAAAAAGAATTAAGTCGGGCAAAGCGACGCGTTTTTCTCTCGGTTGATATTTTTTCATGAATTATCCACACAATCTTCTAAGTACTGCTCTGATATGCCGAAGTGACATATATCCTTTTTTGATTGTTTTGACTTTTGGATTCTGTTTAGCGCGTTTTTATACCAGCTTTTCAATGCTATGAATTTTTTTTTTAATCAAACTTTTAAAAATATTTGAGATAAACGAAACGTAAAATCTTCTGTTTATACACCCAAGTGACGTATGTCCAATCATCTATGGAAGAAATAAAGAATAAATCTCGTAACTCAAGTAGTTTTTGAGTGATATTTTTAAAATTTGAATCATATGCGCAATTTAGCATGATTATCTGTTTATAACACAATAAAAAAAACCTCCCACAAGAGCGAGGGGCTTTCATACAAAATAACGTTAAAATCTGTTACTAATGAGCGTTTATTTTTGAATAAAATTTGATACAAATGCAAATTTTACCCTATTTTTTAAGTTCCTAGCATACGAAAATCTTCTACATTGATAGGGTGCTTAAACCTTGGATAATCTTGAAAATTTGTGTGGCCTCTAACCAAACATTGTTTTGCACAAATGTATGTACATGTGCATGATTATGCATGTCAAATTCAACAAAGGAAAATTATTGTTTTGTTATGCTTTGATGTATAACATTTAAACATTATTTGATGATTTGATGATTTGATGATAAATTATGATAATTTGAATTTAAACAAAAATCGTTTTTCGTCTTAAAAAATATGTATTTTTTTGTTTATTTGTGACACTTTACCAACGTTTTGACGTTCGTGTCAGGAAAAAACAATGTATTATTAATAAATTTATTACATAAAATATTTCCTAAAGAGATACTCTTACATGTTTAACCAAGATTGAAACCAATTGAATCGAAAATATCAGATATTTCATTTCTAAGTTCCTTTATTTCTAGACATTTTACAATCGTTTGAAAGATTGGTAGTTTAACAAAGATATCATTTTAAGATTTCAAAACCTATATGTAGTTTTCGATAACTTTCGTTAATTACTGTACTTTTCAAGAGGTTTACTGGTTTATTTTCTACAACATTCCAAGAAATTTCTGAGGTGTTTCTTGGCTCTTTTTTTTTGAAAAATTGTCGTGTTAAATCATTTTTGAATATATTTTTTTAATTCCTTCCTTTTTGAACCTCGTTTTTTTTCTAATAAATTTTTCTAATGATTGATATCTGAAGCATGGAATAAAGCCTGCAGTGAATCTCTCTGGAAATGCATCATTTATGAAGGTAAATTCTCTTAGAGTTAGTTTTAAATTTGAAAAATTTTATTCTTCCTTAAAGATTAGTCCCGTTAATTTTTTTAGCCTTTTTTATGTTATTATCTTGAATCCTAAGTCAATTTTACGCTAAGCTTCTTTGAGTTGCAATCTTCTGTCAATATTTTGTCGTTTATCTATTTTTAATCTTCTATCATTATTTTGTCACTTTTTCATAAAGATTTACCAATTTTTTATTTCATGACTCTTTCATGAAATGAAATTTCTGTAAATGTAAATCTTAACTCAATTTCAAGTATATTCTTTGAACTTTTTGTTCAACATGTTCTGATTTTTCATTTGAATTTGTAGATCTCTCACATAAAACAATTTTGTTTAAAATATTTGGTTTCTGTTGATTTATTTCGAATTGTTAACATTTTTCTGTATAATTTTAGACTTTTTTAACTGTTTTAGTAACATTGAAAAATCCGGATTTGTATAGAGTGAAGTTTCAAAATTTGTGGATTTTTTTCCTCAAAGAAAATGGATAAACTCGAAGTTCTTGTCGGACTTAGTTGTCCTAGTCCTTCGGGTACGATCTTTTGGTTTCCTTCCATTGTTTCCTTAGAACTTTAGGATTCTGCGATCGTTATTCTTAAATTATCTAAGCTCATTTAAATTGTTCCTCTTTTGTCCAACGTATTGTGCTTTTCTACTAGTGAGACCAAGAGACTTTCAAAAAACGTTTTTCAATGAACAGAATTGTCTTTCAAGCGTTTTATTTCAGTTTAGTTTAGGTCTCTAATTTTACCCAAATTTCACTTCAGAGTAACTATTTGCCCTACTTTTTTACCGCATGGTCGCCTGTAGCCCTGTAGTTCCTATAGTATTAACTTTTCAACAAAAATGAAATCTCCTTATCATGTTTACAGAAATATTAAAAAAAAACCAACAAGTTTCTCTTATGATCGTTAAATCTTCTTGATCTATAATGTACGCACTGCAACATGATGTACACATTGTTCCTCAATTTTCACCATGATTAATTTTTTTTTTTTTTCATTATAATCAATTATATAAGGCGTTTTTACTTTATCTAGTTGACTCGGGTATACAGAGCACAATTGATCGGGGCACTATGAGCATTTCCTGGTCGATGTAGTTTTTTTTATTTACCATTCGATTATTTTTCATCGAGTTGAATTCGCCGCTAGTTTCGACGACAGAAAATGCTCATCGTGCCCCGATTAATGAACTGAACTGAACTAAAAGTTTTATGACAATTTGTTTTCATGAAGTAAGGGCGGTCCTATGAAAATCAGTTTTTTTTCTTGATATCTTTTCATGGTGATATTTTATCAAAATCATTTATTGAGCAACTTTTTAGAAAATAACAATGCGCATGTTTTGTTGAAACAAATAGCCAAAATTCGTTTTTGTTTCGAAGTTCTGTGGCAATATGTGTTTAAAATTATGCTTCAATAACTCCAAATGGAGCAAGTCGAAAATTTTATCGCTGATTGAATTTTGAATTTTATATTACAATCTTTACAATATCAGAAAACTGGAGATATGCTTTTCGATAAATGCGTTTAATGGTTGTATGCAATTTACTAAAAATTGTTAAAATCCCTATAAAAATAAAAAAAATTGTCCATTTGTTTTTTAAGAACTCAGAAACTGAATGAACCAATTCATGTGAAATTCGGCATTTTGAGCAAAAAATGGTATCTGTGGAGTTTTGAGTCCGTCGCACTCAAGGGTGGGAAGGCTCCCATACCATAATCGTAAAATACGAGAAAAAGCGGTACAATTCAATCTATTGACAAGAAAATCTCATCAAATATTGTGAAAATGTATACATTTACATGTTCAGATAATTTTAAGTACACAAAGGCCGCCAAAGAAAAGGGGGGTCTCCATCGATATACATATATAAAAACTGATTTCTGTCTGTCAGTCTGTTCCCTATAGACTCGGAACTACTGAACCGATTTACGTGAAACTTAGCAGGTGGGGGTATTGGAGGCCTGGGAAGTATCCTATTATGGTTTGAGCCCCTCCCGCAATCAGGAAGGTGGAGGGGGTTTCCCAAAAAAAAAGACAAATGTTTGACAAATAGTACCAAACTTGGCATGAGAGGGTATTGGGATACGAAATGTATTTCTTTGATTAATTGAGACCTTCCCTCTTTCCTATTGGAGGATTATAGGGAGGTTGCCTGTTTTAAAATTTTTTACGTAACTCCAAACTTATTAAGCAAATGGAACCAAATTTGGCATGCGGGGGTATTTGGGTTCGAGAAACGTTCTAATGATTATATGAGACCCCTCCCTCATCCCAATGTGGAAATATGAGAGGGGAGGTTCCATATAATTTTTTTTTGTATAATTGAAGAACAAATTGAGTAAATGTAACCAGAATTGTCATGGGATGGTATTAGGGTACGATTAATGTTTCCCTGAATCTTTGGTATCCCTCTCTTTTCCCATTGAGGAAATAAGAAGAGGGAGGGGGTTCCTGTAGAATTTTTTAAATTGCTCGAAAAGTGTTTAGGTAAATGGAACAAAATTAGGCATGGGATGGTTTTTAAAGACGAGACCCCTCCCTTCTAAAATTGGAAAGATAGAAAGGGAGAAGTGAGGCTCCCAAACGATTTATATTGCTTATCTCGAGAACAATTAGAGCAAATGGAACCAAATTTTACTGGAAGGTATTTGAAAATAAAAAAACTACTTTTATTGATATTGATACCATCTTGACCATACTGATTGGACACTCGATTTCGTTTGTTAGATAATTTTTCCAGCAGTGCTCAATTTAGATTCAAGAATGCGCATTACACTAGTTCACTTTTCGGATTTTTTCGCAGATCAAAGCCAGACGCATATGGATTGTTCCTTATGCATTTTCAAGTATTTCTGCCAAATTTGAGATCGATTGAACTAATTTCTGTTCTGCGCGATGACTTTTTGTGAAAAAAGTCCATTTTTCTTGAAAATTTTGTAATGAGAGTTCTAGAAAGCCCCTGTTGATTTTAAATGATAATTTTAGAATGCATGGTGGTTGATATTATTAGCTGTTTTTTGGATCTGTTTTAGATAATCGTTCAAAACAAACCGAAAAAAATTAAAAAATCATAAACTACCAACTTGAACAGAAATTTTACTTACAAGTTGAAGGTTTAAAATCTACAGTAAATCCGAAAAAATATTTTTTACAAAATCTTTTCTTGTTAATGTAGCCCTGTTTATTATCAATCATTTGATGTATAAAGTTTAATTATCGCAAGAATAGGAGCAAAGTTATTCAAATATTAATGCATCAGTTTTTAAATCATAATTATGTTCCTATTCAAGTTTTAGCTTCATGCAACCTGAAAAACGTGGCATCAAGAAAATTTGCATACAACTTGATCAAAGCGCGCGCTTTTTTTACTCCTGACCCAGTCTTGGGGTACTAGATTGAATAAAATATTTTTGCTTGTGCACAAGTTGGTGAGGAGAAAACTTGAATGAAAAATATTTTATCAATTCAAATTTGTTGCAAACATCTGTAAATAACTTGATCGCTATATATCCAATTTGTATGTTTATTACATCAAAAGAAAGGTAATAAAAATGGCTAGCTTGACAAGAAGAGCTTTTGCAAAAAATATTTTTTTCTAATTTACTGTAGATTTTTAACTTTCAACTTGTAAGAAAAATTTCTTTTCAATTTGGTAGTTTATGATTTTTTAAATTTTTTCGGTTTGTTTTGAACGGTTAACTAAAACAGATCCATTAAAATGCTAATAATATCAACCACCATGCATCCTTGAATTATCGTTTCACATTAAAAGGGGCTTACTAGAACTCTTATAAGAAATTTTTCAAGAAAAATGGACTTTTTTCGCAAAAACTCATCGCGCAGAACAGAAATTAGTTCAATGGATCTCAAATTTGGCAGAAATACTTGAAAATGCCTGAGGAACAACCCATATAAGTCCGGCTTTGATCTGCGAAAAAAGCCGAAAAGTGAACTAGTCTAATGCGCATCGATCGCTTTTGATGAAATGCTATCCCAGTTGGAATCGTACTAAACAGGCAAAATTTTCCTACTGGGATTTTTTTATCATATTTTGCAAGGTTCGCAATACCGACGATAGGTGGCAAAATTAGACAGATAATGATCGGTTTTTTGTTATAAGTGTCATGTCAGTGTGATCGGTGGGACCACTTCCTCCATTTAGTGGGGAGATGGGATAGGGAAAGGGACTCATTTACCATTTCTGGCATAACTTGAGAACAAATCAAGCATATGGAACCAAATTTGATATGGAAGAGCGAAAAATAGTAATATGATTATTAGAAACGCCTCCATTCTTCCATTGGGGATACAGGAAGCGAGGGAATTCTTTGCATAGCTTGAGAACCTATATATGGAAATAGAATCAAATTTCAAATAGAAAATGATTGGGCCAAGAGAAATGATTCTTTTTAATTTAAGGCACCAATTTTTCAATGAATAATTTGGCATAACTTAAAAATTGATCAAGCAAATGGAATCAAATTTGGCATGGGATGGTTTTTGGGTACGAGATATGTTTCCAAAATTGTTTTAAAATCTTACGCCTTGCTGAAAGGAGAGGGAAGGAGGGGGCTCTATACAATTTTCTTGTTTCGCTTAATAACATATAACCCATTGGAACCAAATTTGATATGAAAGAGTTTTTGGGGACGAAAAAATGGGTATGATTATAAGAAACGCCTACCTTCTTCAAGTAGTGGGAGTGGGGAGAGAAATTTTTTTTAGCATTAATCGAGCATTTATCAATCAAGAAAGACCATCTTTTATGAAAGAGGCTACTTACATACGAATAAATTGAGGCCCTTTGTTTTTTCGGGGCGAATTACGAAAGGAGACAAGTTTTATTTCATATTATTATGAAACAAATGAAGACACATGCGGTAAGTGACGTTATTTAGATACCAACAATGTTTTTATGGAAGTTCGTTAGCCCCATTTGAAGCCACTTTGGAAGAATAGAAGGTTGAGAATACATATCAATAAACCATACATATTGGCATAATTAGAGAACTCACGAAACTTACAAACACAGAGTACAAATTTCAGATCTTTTGAACAAATTTAAAGGTCAAGTTACACTTAATAAGATGAAATCCTCTTTGTATTGTTATTCCAAATACCAGTTGCAGTTCTTTTTTTTAAAATAGTTGTTTCTGATTTATGTTGAAATTTATTTTGAATGATACCTATAAAAACATCAAAATTTAGATAATATAACCAGATTTCATTAATTTATGTAACGTTTTGCAAAGCACACTGGGTCAGTTAGTCCAATAAAAAGAAAACACGGGAAAAGCTTATCAGGAAACCCCCAGGCGGGCCACATCTAGGTTATTTTTACCGAAAAAGTTTAGGTGGTTGTCCATCAGTTTATCGCAGAATTACAAAAGACAGTCTTTTGTCGCTGTATTTCTAATAATAAACTACCGTATCGTGAGAAATGTTCAGTCAAAAGTATTAGAAAAAGATATCCGAACGAGAAGGTCTCTCATCAGGCGAATTTAGTTGTAAAAAAAAATCTATCGGATACAATTTTTGACGACTATTTTTATATGAATGAATATTAAAAATATAAAATTTGGTTTATTGTCAGTTGTTATCTTTCCTCAGCAAATGAAGAAAAACAAAAGGTAATTGAAGCTCTATCCTTTTAAAATAGGAATAACATACGCGTACGCCTACTCTGATCAAAAGTTGATGAAAAACTAAGAAATCGCCCAAGTGTTGCATTTATATGCCAAAAATATCACAGCGCGTGCAACACCGTACTGGCGGCGCTTCCATTTTATCCAATATAGTAAAATCAAATGGTCGGGATTCGACCAGACCGAACTGAACGCCATCAGCATTTTTTCGAGACACTTGAACTTTATGTGCAAATATTTTCATCTTGAAACAAAATCTTTGATGTTAATGAGCTAGAATCAATAGTTTATAATTCAAGGAATTCATTTTAATCATTCGTATTCGGTTTTGCGATCTAGGATATGAATAACTCGAGATTTAGTTTCAGTTGTTTTTTTAAGTTTTTTAATGGCGCTCAGTTCGGTCTGGTCGAAGGCAGGCCAAATATAGTATAATATAGTAATTAGACGGCCCAAATTTGTATGGGATGATTTTTACAACATTTTTTTCAACACGGCACCGCCTAGATTGGTGCATTTAGGTGAAAAAATTACTTTCTGAAAGTTTCAGGTAATTTGGCAGAAGCATGAGCTGGCGCAAAGGACTTAAAATTTGTATAGAGATTTTCGGCTAAATGTATGAAAAATCGACATACCTTCACTCTTTGTGTTCTCAAATATGTTTGCAGTATGCTAGAAAGCTCAGAATTTCTGGAATTGTAGTTCAAACAATGACAAACAAGTTTGTAGAAGATTGTGACGAGATACGAGTTGACTGTGATGAGTTATCCGCAATTGAATGTGTGATTTTTTCGCATTTCTTTGATATATCGTTGAAAATTTTTCGAAGAAAGATCATATAAACCAAAACTCTTTTTTCTAATCACAAAACAATGCAGCAGTTCAAAGTTTTTCAAACCCTTCTATCAACTTTTTGCAAAGATATTTGTAATAAAATAAGCTACAACTTTGCCGAGGACACAAACATTCTATCCGTTATTCTCATTGTGTGACAATGCGTTAAAGTTAGTACTAATAATCAACCTATACACCGTTCACTATATATCGATGAAATGCGAAAAAATCACACATTTAATTGCAAATAACTCATCACAATCAACTCGTAATGCGTCACAATCTTCTACAAACTTGTTTGTCATCGTTTGAACTACAATTCCTGAAAATCTGAGGTTTCTAGCATACTGGAAGCACATTTAAGAACACAACGAGTGAAAGTATGTCGATTTTTCATACATTTTGCCAAAAATCTCAATACAAATTTTAAGTCCTTTGCGCCAGCTCGTGTTTCTGCCAAAATACCTGAAACCTTTCAGAAAGTCATTTTTTCACTATAAGGCACCAACCTAGGGGGTGCCGCGTGGAATATAAGGATTTTTTATGATATGGGCCAGTCTAATAGTAATATATTTGATTTTATGAAACGATAGTACCTACATGAATATTTTTTTTTCCATAGTTCCGATAAGACAAGACTACTTTTTCTTGAATTTTCATGGTGGCCCTAAATAGAGCCATTTTCAACTCCAACTACCTCGAAACTCGAAACGCTCAGTGTGCTCAGCGTAACGTTGAGCAAATGAATGCCTTTATGATGTTTTCGGCCGTTGAAATTATAACCATTCAAGAACAAATTCGTACTTGTGCTTTTCGGTATTGGTGCACCAACACACAACCGATCCGAAACATTATTCGGAAGGGATGTAGTTTAATAGGAAAGATTTCGTGACACGATATCCATTTGCGTATTTCAATTTGAACCCCTAAGACGTAATTCACGATTTCACGACGCATGAACAAAATTCTGATTCGAAGCTCCTCTTGCTTGGACCGTTGGACGCCATTTTGAAAACTAAAGACCTTATGTCCTAAGCCAAATAGAGTATTTCCTGAGACAGATTGTGGTAGGGTAACTTTTTGTTTTTATTTTGAAAAATGTAAACACCAACTGGTCGCCATTTTTATCTTTAATGATCAGCGCTGTTCAATGTTTTCTTTTAAAAACTTATTTAATTAAAATCATGTCTTAACTTGTTATGAATTTACAATTTTTAAAAAAAAAAGACATACACCGTCTTAGCCGATTTAGGCGATTTAGCCGATTAGGCAATTAATTGAATAAAGAATTTATATTCTCCTCACCAAGGTGCGCTACCACTACAATTGCATTGCCAATTTTATTTCCTTATTATCTGGTCATTGAACATGCGTAATGTTGTTATTATGTTTACCCTATTAGGATATGTCGAAAAAATGTAAACATGAGAAATCAGCTGTTCGTTTGACAAGTGGGGAAATGCCTTATAGAAGCATCATTCTACACACACACCTACAAAATTAGGGGTGTTCAGGTTTTTTAAATAAATGATTTAAAAAAATACGACGAATTTAAGCAGACCACTTTTTGATCCTAACACCTTTAAATTCTACGTCAAAAAATTCGTAACGTTGACACTTCACGGCTATGGATGAATATTGAACTCCGCTTATTGAGATTTCGATAGAAAAAATTATAAATTCAAAAATTCCCGGTTACTTCAAAAATTAATATTATTCGAACTTCCGAACCGTTATGTTATTCATAAATTGTATCATAATTAGTGATAATATGAGAATAAGTACGACCTCACTAACCCCCTGAGCCGTTCCAACGCCCTCCAAAATTCAAAACAGCGTTAGCCGACCTCCTAAAAGATCTTTACGCCCACCAAGAAGCTTCAGGGACATGTTTAAAACCTACGGATTATAATTGTTACAGATAAAATTTTAGGTGAGAGCTATTTATCTGTTTTCAATCAATGTCTTTTCTAGACATTATTCTTTAGTAAAAATGCTAATGAAAGCTCACAATAGGTACAGAAGCCACTCAGACCCAACAAAATGGTAGCAAACGCTCCGGATGATGGCTGGCAACAAAATACCTAACAAGACGACAACATGGAACGAACTCACGAACATGGACGCACGGAAAGATAATTATAACTGAGCGGCGGTGATCTTAACCATCGCGCAAGACATCGAGAAGCGCGGGGAAGACTAGGTATAAGCGCATCCAATTTATCGGAAAATACATACACTTAAGCTATGCAATTGTATTAAAAAAAAAAAACAAGAAACGCCAATCCGAGGGCACCGCGGCGTTGAGAACAAATTACAATCATTACCACCGCATTTTCCCAGCCCATAATATGTCGTCTTGAGGGAAGTTCTCTGAAAATAAAAAAAAAATTGAAAAAAAAGTTGGGCCCACTGTCCCCATCATTGGTGTTGCCCTACTGGAAGGACTGATCGTGCTACTCCTCTTAATGATCCTTAATTACACAACAGTCGTCAGTTGAGTCGGAGTAAGTTTAAGTCACTCGCTTCCCCAATCAGACTAACTTGCAGCGCGGCCGCCGATCATTTATGCAAATAGGATTTTAATTTCAGCTGCCGTCGGTTTTATTTTTGGTTTTGTCTTCTTCTTTTGGTTTGTTTCAAACGACTTTGCTCGTCGTGACAACATTTCAAACTTCCGTGGGACCAAACGAATACGAGCGACGGCATTTGGAACCTTTTTTCTGTTTTGTTTCGAGAAACGTAATGATATTTTCATTTTTGGTTAATGTCTTTTCCCCTTGGGGGCAGCACCCATTTCTCTGGTCCGACGCTTTATCAGAAGACATCTGTAGAGCTATCTGAACCTAATTAACCTTGAATCCGGACTGGCTTCGACGCGACACGTTTGCAAATTCAGCCTACGACGAAACTTCCCCACGATAGCCGCCGCAAGTGGGATAGTTAATTACGGATTTGTCAGAGTGACAGCACAGAGCCCGGCATCATGAACGCCAAGTGATGCAATGGCCTGTCACGCCGCCGAAAAATGTCACTCACGCAATCCGTTACCGGTGGACGCTCATTTCGCCTTCTGACAGCTCCGCGCACAACCATTAATTTCCTAATTCATTCGGCAGCATGAAAAATGGTTACCAGGCTGTTTTAAAATGTCTCATTAAGTATCCGACCCGGTCGCTTCTACTGCTCCCTCTATCTGGAGTTGATCACTAGAGCCAAGTTTGACAAGCTGGAAACAATAAATATCGCTTTAATTTTAATTGAAAACCAGTTCAGCCAGTCGTTTAGTGACTCCTCTTTGGTGCCTTTAAGTTTTTTTTTTTCACCGTAGCACATTTCTCGAAACTCACTCTCGTCTTTTTTTTCCCTCCATATTTACTTCGTTCCACTCTCGCGTTGCACTTTAATTCTTCCCTCCCTTGCACGACTAAAGAGAACAGTAATTTATATCAATTTATTAGAGCTTCCACTTAAAAGTGGAAAAAAGAACCACTACAGCCATGCTGCATCTCACTTCCTCTTTCGGTGAACCGGATTGCGCTCTTTGCGTTCCAAAACATAAACACGCAAACACACCGATAAAACGGCCGAAAATAGAGAGAGCAAGTAAACAATGAAAAATCTAGCGCTACGCCACCACAGTAGGCGTGTCTCCGGTCCAACCAGCCAATCGCCAACTCCCAAATGAGCGCTCTCACTCTTTTCGACTCTTTCTCGATTGTTATCCGAAGGAAGAGGAAAACAAGGCAACTTTAAACGATGGTTCGCCGTACTTTGTAGCACACTGTCATTTCTTCCTGTTTAAGAAAAGTGAGCACAGTGAGAGCAGGGAGCGATAAATACACCGAACCGAGAGCTCCATCCAATCGCTCGCGCGTCATCGTGTACTTGCGAGATAAACTGACTAACTAACTCGCACTAGCTGGCGCGGTACAAATCAAAGCGTAATTTCTACTCGAACGAAAGTTGACGGTAATTGATGAGGCTGCCGATGCCGATCTTCTCATTGTCGTCGTCACCCTAGCTGCACATTTTTGGGACGCTATCGGTGCATTGTTTGTTTTTTTTCTTAGTTTGTTTTAAAAAAATATCTGGTTAATATATTTTCACCAAAAAAACGTAACATTTTAATAATTTTGAAAAAAAAAACAGAAAAGCGAAATCTGTTCAAATTTTCAAATCTGAGTCATTTGACGTCCAAAAAAGATTGGACGCAGACCGTAATCAACCCAAATTACTTCCCATGAACGGCTTCTACATTCTGGAACAAACTTGAACATGTTTTTGTAATAAAAGGAACCTATTTTTTAGTTTTACATTTATTTTATCCATAATGTATATTTTGGCAAAAAATGGTTATTAAAAAGGAAAACCTATTAAAAAAAAATTCGACAAAAAAGAACAATGCTTACTTCACTTAAAAGTTAACAAAAGGACGCAGCAAAAATTTGGTTGAACACTGTACGATTTTTGAAATGACAATTATTTAATTTAAAGTTTAGTTATATTTATCGGACTAGACTATATAAAAAAACAAATTCGGGATACATATAAATAGAAATCACTGAAAATTATTAATAATTTTCTCTGAAAACTGCAAAAAAAAATGAAAATTTGAGACTGATATTTGATATATTATATCTGAAATCTAAGATTAAAATCTTGAAGGTAAATCTGATCAATAAATATGAATTCTTGAATCAAAGTTATAGAATCTGAATCTGAAATCTGAATCTGAAATCTGAATCTGAAATCTGAAATCTGAATCTGAAATCTGAATCTGATATCTGAATCTGAAATCTGAATCTGAAATCTGAATCTGAAATCTGAGTCTGAAATCTGAATCTGAAATCTGAATCTGAAATCTGAATCTGAAATCTGAATCTGAAATCTGAATCTGAAATCTGAATCTGAAATCTGAATCTGAAATCTGAATCTGCAATCTGAATCTGAAATCTGAATCTGAAATCTGAATCTGAAATCTGAATCTGAAATCTGAATCTGAAATCTGAATCTGAAATCTGAATCTGAAATCTGAATCTGAATCTGAAATCTGAATCTGAAATCTGAATCTGAAATCTGAATCTGAAATCTGAATCTGAAATCTGAATCTGAAATCTGAATCTGAAATCTGAATCTGAATCTGAAATCTGAATCTGAAATCTGAATCTGAAATCTGAAATCTGAATCTGAAATCTGAATCTGAAATCTGAATCTGAAATCTGAATCTGAAATCTGAATCTGAAATCTGAATCTGAAATCTGAATCTGAAATCTGAATCTGAAATCTGAATCTGAAATCTGAATCTGAAATCTGAATCTGAAATCTGAATCTGAAATCTGAATCTGAAATCTGAATCTGAAATCTGAATCTGAAATCTGAATCTGAAATCTGAATCTGAAATCTGAATCTGAAATCTGAATCTGAAATCTGAATCTGAAATCTGAATCTGAAATCTGAATCTGAAATCTGAATCTGAAATCTGAATCTGAAATCTGAATCTGAAATCTGAATCTGAAATCTGAATCTGAAATCTGAATCTGAAATCTGAATCTGAAATCTGAATCTGAAATCTGAATCTGAAATCTGAATCTGAAATCTGAAATCTGAATCTGAAATCTGAATCTGAAATCTGAATCTGAAATCTGAATCTGAAATCTGAATCTGAAATCTGAATCTGAAATCTGAATCTGAAATCTGAATCTGAAATTTGAATCTGAAATCTGAATCTGAAATCTGAATCTGAAATCTGAATCTGAAATCTGAATCTGAAATCTGAATCTGAAATCTGAATCTGAAATCTGAATCTGAAATCTGAATCTGAAATCTGAATCTGAAATCTGAATCTGAAATCTGAATCTGAAATCTGAATCTGAAATCTGAATCTGAAATCTGAATCTGAAATCTGAATCTGAAATCTGAATCTGAATCTGAAATCTGAATCTGAAATCTGAATCTGAAATCTGAATCTGAAATCTGAATCTGAAATCTGAATCTGAAATCTGAATCTGAAATCTGAATCTGAAATCTGAATCTGAAATCTGAATCTGAAAATCTGAATCTGAAATCTGAATCTGAAATCTGAATCTGAAATCTGAATCTGAAATCTGAATCTGAAATCTGAATCTGAAATCTGAATCTGAAATCTGAATCTGAAATCTGAATCTGAAATCTGAATCTGAAATCTGAATCTGAAATCTGAATCTGAAATCTGAATCTGAAATCTGAATCTGAAATCTGAATCTGAAATCTGAATCTGAAATCTGAATCTGAAATCTGAATCTGAAATCTGAATCTGAAATCTGAATCTGAAATCTGAATCTGAAATCTGAATCTGAAATCTGAATCTGAAATCTGAATCTGAAATCTGAATCTGAAATCTGAATCTGAAATCTGAATCTGAAATCTGAATCTGAAATCTGAATCTGAAATCTGAATCTGAAATCTGAATCTGAAATCTGAATCTGAAATCTGAATCTGAAATCTGAATCTGAAATCTGAATCTGAAATCTGAATCTGAAATCTGAATCTGAAATCTGAATCTGAAATCTGAATCTGAAATCTGAATCTGAAATCTGAATCTGAAATCTGAATCTGAAATCTGAATCTGAAATCTGAATCTGAAATCTGAATCTGAAATCTGAATCTGAAATCTGAATCTGAAATCTGAATCTGAAATCTGAATCTGAAATCTGAATCTGAAATCTGAATCTGAAATCTGAATCTGAAATCTGAATCTGAAATCTGAATCTGAAATCTGAATCTGAAATCTGAATCTGAAATCTGAATCTGAAATCTGAAATCTGAATCTGAAATCTGAATCTGAAATCTGAATCTGAAATCTGAATCTGAAATCTGAATCTGAAATCTGAATATGAAATCTGAATCTGAAATCTGAATCTGAAATCTGAAACTGAAATCTGAATCTGAAATCTGAATCTGAATCTGAATCTGAATTCTGAATCTGAAATCTGAATCTGAAATCTGAATCTGAAATCTGAATCTGAAATCTGAATCTGAAATCTGAATCTGAAATCTGAATCTGAAATCTGAATCTGAAATCTGAATCTGAAATCTGAATCTGAAATCTGAATCTGAAATCTGAATCTGAAATCTGAATCTGAAATCTGAATCTGAAATCTGAATCTGAAATCTGAATCTGAAATCTGAATCTGAAATCTGAATCTGAATCTGAAATCTGAATCTGAAATCTGAATCTGAAATCTGAATCTGAAATCTGAATCTGAAATCTGAATCTGAAATCTGAATCTGAAATCTGAATCTGAAATCTGAATTTGAAATCTGAATCTGAAATCTGAATCTGAAATCTGAATCTGAAATCTGAATCTGAAATCTGAATCTGAAATCTGAATCTGAAATCTGAATCTGAAATCTGAATCTGAAATCTGAATCTGAAATCTGAATCTGAAATCTGAATCTGAAATCTGAATCTGAAATCTGAATCTGAAATTTGAATCTGAAATCTGAATCTGAAATCTGAATCTGAAATCTGAATCTGAAATCTGAATCTGAAATCTGAATCTGAAATCTGAATCTGAAATCTGAATCTGAAATCTGAATCTGAAATCTGAATCTGAAATCTGAATCTGAAATCTGAATCTGAAATCTGAATCTGAAATCTGAATCTGAAATCTGAATCTGAAATCTGAATCTGAAATCTGAATCTGAAATCTGAATCTGAAATCTGAATCTGAAATCTGAATCTGAAATCTGAATCTGAAATCTGAATCTGAAATCTGAATCTGAAATCTGAATCTGAAATCTGAATCTGAAATCTGAATCTGAAATCTGAATCTGAAATCTGAATCTGAAATCTGAATCTGAAATCTGAATCTGAAATCTGAATCTGAAATCTGAATCTGAAATCTGAATCTGAAATCTGAATCTGAAATCTGAATCTGAAATCTGAATCTGAAATCTGAATCTGAAATCTGAATCTGAAATCTGAATCTGAAATCTGAATCTGAAATCTGAATCTGAAATCTGAATCTGAAATCTGAATCTGAAATCTGAATCTGAAATCTGAATCTGAAATCTGAATATGAAATCTGAATCTGAAATCTGAATCTGAAATCTGAATCTGAAACCTGAATCTGAAAGCTGAATCTGAATCTGAAAGCTGAATCTGAATCTGAAATCTGAATCTGAAATCTGAATCTGAAATCTGAATCTGAAATCTGAATCTGAAATCTGAATCTGAAATCTGAATCTGAAATCTGAATCTGAAATCTGAATCTGAAATCTGAATCTGAAATCTGAATCTGAAATCTGAATCTGAAATCTGAATCTGAAATCTGAATCTGAAATCTGAATCTGAAATCTGAATCTGAAATCTGAATCTGAAATCTGAATCTGAAATCTGAATCTGAAATCTGAATCTGAAATCTGAATCTGAAATCTGAATCTGAAATCTGAATCTGAAATCTGAATCTGAAATCTGAATCTGAAATCTGAATCTGAAATCTGAATCTGAAATCTGAATCTGAAATCTGAATCTGAAATCTGAATCTGAAATCTGAATCTGAATCTGAATCTGAAATCTGAATCTGAAATCTGAATCTGAAATCTGAATCTGAAATCTGAATCTGAAATCTGAATCTGAAATCTGAATCTGAAATCTGAATCTGAAATCTGAATCTGAAATCTGAATCTGAAATCTGAATCTGAAATCTGAATCTGAAATCTGAATCTGAAATCTGAATCTGAAATCTGAATCTGAAATCTGAATCTGAAATCTGAATCTGAAATCTGAATCTGAAATCTGAATCTGAAATCTGAATCTGAAATCTGAATCTGAAATCTGAATCTGAAATCTGAATCTGAAATCTGAATCTGAAATCTGAATCTGAAATCTGAATCTGAAATCTGAATCTGAAATCTGAATCTGAAATCTGAATCTGAAATCTGAATCTGAAATCTGAATCTGAAATCTGAATCTGAAATCTGAATCTGAAATCTGAATCTGAAATCTGAATCTGAAATCTGAATCTGAAATCTGAATCTGAAATCTGAATCTGAAATCTGAATCTGAAATCTGAATCTGAAATCTGAATCTGAAATCTGAATCTGAAATCTGAATCTGAAATCTGAATCTGAAATCTGAATCTGAAATCTGAATCTGAAATCTGAATCTGAAATCTGAATCTGAAATCTGAATCTGAAATCTGAATCTGAAATCTAAATCTGAAATCTGAATCTGAAATCTGAATCTGAAATCTGAATCTGAATCTAAATCTGAAATCTGAATCTGAAATCTGAAATCTGAATCTGAAATCTGAATCTGAAATCTGAATCTGAAATCTGAATCTGAAATCTGAATCTGAAATCTGAATCTGAAATCTGAATCTGAAATCTGAATCTGAAATCTGAATCTGAAATCTGAATCTGAAATCTGAATCTGAAATCTGAATCTGAAATCTGAATCTGAAATCTGAATCTGTAATCTGAATCTGAAATCTGAATCTGAAATCTGAATCTGAAATCTGAATCTGAAATCTGAATCTGAAATCTGAATCTGAAATCTGAATCTGAAATCTGAATCTGAAATCTGAATCTGAAATCTGAATCTGAAATCTGAATCTGAAATCTGAATCTGAAATCTGAATCTGAAATCTGAATCTGAAATCTGAATCTGAAATCTGAATCTGAAATCTGAATCTGAAATCTGAATCTGAAATCTGAATCTGAAATCTGAATCTGAATCTGAATCTGAATCTGAATCTGAAATCTGAATCTGAAATCTGAATCTGAAATCTGAATCTGAAATCTGAATCTGAAATCTGAATCTGAAATCTGAATCTGAAATCTGAATCTGAAATCTGAATCTGAAATCTGAATCTGAAATCTGAATCTGAAATCTGAATCTGAAATCTGAATCTGAATCTGAAATCTGAATCTGAAATCTGAATCTGAAATCTGAATCTGAAATCTGAATCTGAAATCTGAATCTGAAATCTGAATCTGAAATCTGAATCTGAAATCTGAATCTGAAATCTGAATCTGAAATCTGAATCTGAAATCTGAATCTGAAATCTGAATCTGAAATCTGAATCTGAAATCTGAATCTGAAATCTGAATCTGAAATCTGAATCTGAAATCTGAATCTGAAATCTGAATCTGAAATCTGAATCTGAAATCTGAATCTGAAATCTGAATCTGAAATCTGAATCTGAAATCTGAATCTGAAATCTGAATCTGAAATCTGAATCTGAAAATCTGAATCTGAAATCTGAATCTGAAATCTGAATCTGAAATCTGAATCTGAAATCTGAATCTGAAATCTGAATCTGAAATCTGAATCTGAAATCTGAATCTGAAATCTGAATCTGAAATCTGAATCTGAAATCTGAATCTGAAATCTGAATCTGAAATCTGAATCTGAAATCTGAATCTGAAATCTGAATCTGAAATCTGAATCTGAAATCTGAATCTGAAATCTGAATCTGAAATCTGAATCTGAAATCTGAATCTGAAATCTGAATCTGAAATCTGAATCTGAAATCTGAATCTGAAATCTGAATCTGAAATCTGAATCTGAAATCTGAATCTGAAATCTGAATCTGAAATCTGAATCTGAAATCTGAATCTGAAATCTGAATCTGAAATCTGAATCTGAAATCTGAATCTGAAATCTGAATCTGAAATCTGAATCTGAAATCTGAATCTGAAATCTGAATCTGAAATCTGAATCTGAAATCTGAATCTGAAATCTGAATCTGAAATCTGAATCTGAAATCTGAATCTGAAATCTGAATCTGAAATCTGAATCTGAAATCTGAATCTGAAATCTGAATCTGAAATCTGAATCTGAAATCTGAATCTGAAATCTGAATCTGAAATCTGAATCTGAAATCTGAATCTGAAATCTGAATCTGAAATCTGAATCTGAAATCTGAATCTGAAATCTGAAATCTGAATCTGAAATCTGAATCTGAAATCTGAATCTGAAATCTGAATCTGAAATCTGAATCTGAAATCTGAATCTGAAATCTGAATCTGAAATCTGAATCTGAAATCTGAATCTGAAATCTGAATCTGAAATCTGAATCTGAAATCTGAATCTGAGATAGATCTGA
>NC_073691.1:188892017-188908461 GCF_029784155.1 Uranotaenia lowii | reverse complement strand
TTTCCTGGCTGTCGACAAACGTTCCCCAAACACTTTAATTACATTTGTAACGGTTGATTTGGCAACTTTTAGCGATTTTATCAGCTTTGCGTGCGAGTAGTTCGGATTTTTGCGATGCGCGAGCAAAATTTTGATACGCTGCTCTTCTTTCTTGGACGGCATTTTGACAACTGAAGAGTGATTTCCAAAATATATATATAAAATACGTCATTTTTATATTGACCAAATTTTGACCGTATCACCCTTTACTAATATTTGTCCAATAAGGCCGGGACAAATTTGAAATTCTTTTTTTTTTGTCACCCGGAGTTGGAACGTTATGAGGGGAAGGGGGGTATAATAAAAAATAATGCCATAAACTAATAAATTGGAATAAATTGCACGAAAGCTTGTATGCAACAAATTTGCGTACAATATCATTGCATGAAACCTAAAAATGAAGTTTTTTTATACCGAAAAATTAAATAAAAATCAAGAATATAAAAGGTTATAAAGATACCATCCTACACAATTTGATTTTTGCTCTTGTAATCTTCCGGATATTTGATAAATTTCCCACAATTTTCATAAAAAACTTAAAACATTATTTATTTCTCCCTTCGGGTTTTTTGGAAATTTCGAAGGGTGGGGGGGGGGAGGGGGTGGATGACAAAAGAAGCAAATGAGATTTGTTCTGGCCACTAATAATTAATAAGGCTGGAACAATTATCAATTTCTTCTTTTGTTACCCCCCCCCCCCCCTACAAAATTTTCAAAATTCCGAAGGGGGGAAAAAAAAAGTTTGAAGTATTTTAGGTAATTTTCAAATAAAAATTCAAATTTTCGAAAAATTACAAGACCAAAAACCAAATTTTGGAAGATGGAAGTTAATTCATATTTTATATTCTTGATTTTATTGAATTTTTCGATAAAAAAAACTTGATTTATAGGTTTTATGCAATGATTTTATTTAATTTTTTTAATTTTATTTACATAGTTTTCCGTCTCACGACATAACTTGACGAACATAATTCCTAAAATTCACTCAGTCCATGGCAACCGTTCTCCAATTCCTCGGGCACCCCACGTTCGCCAGATCACGCTTCACTTGGTCTAACCATCTCGCACGTTGCGCCCCCGCTCGTCTTGTTCCTACCGGATTCGTAGCGAACACCTGTTTTGCAGGACAGTCGTACGGCATTCTCGCCCAGCGTATCCGGCCGGCCTTCACCACCTTCTGGATACTGGGTTCGCCGTAGAGTCGCGCGAGCTCGTGGTTCATCCTTCGCCTCCACACTCCGTTCTCCTGTACGCCGCCAAAGATGGTTCTCAACACTCGTTGCTCGAATACTCCGAGTGTACGCAGGTCCTTCTCGAGCAATATCCATGTCTCGTGCCCGTAGAGAACAACCGGTCTAATAAGCGTCGTATACAGGTTACACTTCGTGCGAGGGCTAAGTCTTCTGGACCGCAGTTGCTTGTGGAGTCCATAGTAGGCACGACTTCCGCTGATCATGGCCGTAGGAACGGGGGGGTTTTGGGGGTTAAACCCCCCCCATGAGGGTCCAAAAAAGCAAGCGAGGTATCCTACTCTATACTCAAAATTTTAAATTCATTATCTGATTATGATGAAAGAGCAAAGATATTCATCTTTCTGAACTATAAACTAATACAAAAACCACAAAAACCCATTTCACGTTCAAAATTCTGCTACAGTTTTTCAAAATTTTCTCACTTGTTCATAGAATAAGATTGTCAGATTTTTTTTCAACACGTATCCGGGCCGGACAGATCCGGCTGTTTTATATAAGAACTAGGCCAAATCCGGGTATTTGATTTCAAAATTGTCGACCAGATCCAGGCAAAATCGGGCTATTTTGGTCAAAACCTAGGAATTGCTCATAAAAAATCTAGAAAAACTTAAAAAAAACCTAAGTTTAGGATTCTTGATTTTCAGTTCGAATAATCATAAGAAATTGGGAATCAAAAGCTGCTTTGAAATCCTTGTTCGAATTCGGTTTTGCATTTCATATCAAATTTGAATCGTGTTTTTCGAAAATCAAATGCATTTTCAATATTTGTATAATAGTTTTCCGAATATGGAAAAAGAAGACATTTATATTATATTCAAATTCGAAGTTCTTAAACATTATTCTAACACAAAATATAAACATTTGAAGCACAGACAAACAGACATGACACTCTGAAGAAAAACTATAACATTTTTCGCAAAACTGCTTGCATTGCCATCTGGTGTCGACATTGCCTATCACGACAAAATGCAGCCATGAACCGGTTAGGAAAATTTAAAACCATCATGATACCCATGAAATCAAACTTTTCATTTAACATTGTAAACAAACAGACTGGTATGAATTATTGTTGAAATCATAAGTTCAATTTAGGGAGTGCTTTTACATGCATGAATTCCTTATGGTGCTCGAGGAAAAGTGTTCGCTGAAGTGCTGGAAGCCGTTCATAAGTTATTGACAAAAATACGATTCTTTGGATAACATCAAATTCATACCTGAATTGATTAAATGATACTCCGGTTTGAAATTTACTGAGTGGTAGCAAATTGAAAAAAAATCCCCCACGCAGGGTTTTCCCTGAAAGCAATTAGGATATCGGGGTTTTTCTACAAAAAGAATTTTCGATAACTACATCGAACGTAACGACAAAAATGTAACGTAGAACATGACTATTGAGCACTGAATCGCCTCCAAATGATCTGTTTTTAAGTTTAAAGGGAATTTTTTTCATAATTCTGCATTTGTGTTTTCAACATTCAGTTTTTTTGCAGTAGCTAAATCAACAGGAACAGCCACTTAAAAGTCGAGTTTAGTCATGTGCGTTAAAGTAAATAAACACAGCCGTACAGAAAAGGTATTCCATTTTAATTTATTTCAACAAATTTATTATTTTTTTCTCATTTGCAATAGAAACATTGCTTTACATTTGCTTAAAAAAAACTCTCAGTTGCGGCCAAATAACATGGGTATGAAAACAAGGGATCTGTTCCTCATTATAATCCTTTTTTCTCGGGTTCAAATATTCGATACTGCTATTCAACTCTTCAGATTTCGGAACAAAATGAATGGAACCAAAGGAACACCGCAACAGCAATTCTTCCCGGCACCACCTCTTGCTAATTGAAATATGATCCGTTTGAATGGGACACGGTCGCAGGGAGATGAGTATCTACGGGGTTTTAACAAAATTTGAAACTAAAACAACTTTGCAGACTTTTTTATTTAGGTACAACCTTGTTTGTTTACTTTCAAGTTTGATGCGTGTCTCCAGCAAACAGCTACTATGATGGAAAAGTTTTAATTTTAAGACCAGTGCACTCTGGTGGCGACATTGCCTAGCTTTCAGAAATATTGAACCGGTTTGCGAAAACCGGAAAAAGAGTGTCCCGTCTGTTTATCTGTGTTTGAAGCTTCTAAGTGGCGATTCAAAATTGAAAACCAGATTCCGATTCATCATTCGAATTTTTAATCTTAATCTTAAATTTTAAATCTGATTCACAAAACAGATTAAACATAAATAATTGAAATAATGAATTAAGATTAAACCAGCACTACAAAATTTAAATAATGGATTTATGAATGAGGGCTCTAAGATTTGGCTCATGAAATTCTGATCTGGAATTAAGTTTCGGGAATCGTATTTTTTTATACATTTCGAAAAAAGATTCGAAGTTCAATTTTTTAATTCAGATTTAAAATTCAGAAGAAGATTTAGCTGGTGAATGAGTTTTTCGATCAACATAAAATTGTTGTGAAACTCAAAAGAACATTAACTTAAAAATTTGCTTGTCAATTCGATTTCCAGATTTCAAAAATTTTTAATCAGAATAAGTTTGTACTCACATTTCAGCTGAAAATCACAAATATGAAGAAGAATTTGAGTAAAGTTTTGATTCATGCAAAATATTCCAAACTATATTTTAAAAAAATCATCCACAGGATTTTTAGTATAGAATTGATTTTTTATGAAAAATATTTCCTGATTAAGAAACATGTACCTGATCTTCGTCTAAAAAATCTGCACAATTTTTTTATTTTTCCGATGTAACATTATTAATGTTGCAGCTTGCAGAGTTTAGAAGATTGGGCTTGTTTGATTTGAGAATAGAATAAGTATTTTTTTAAGAAATTGAAGGCTATCCTAAAATATCTTATTTTATGCTCAAATCAAATAACTTTTATCTACCAGAATTTTATACAAAATCAAAAATTTTAACCTTAGATGAAAGAAATTTTCAAATTTTGTTTCTAGAGATTTCATTAAAAATAATTTAGCCCACCCTTTAGGCTAAGGATCACTTTTCTAAAGTTACATTTTTAAGGTTTTATAAATGACACTTTACCATCCTTGTGGCATTTGTGTCTTCTCTTAAGTAACAATTTTATACAAAAACTATTAATGAGTATTTAAAACTAATAATCATATAAATAGTTACAAACATAATTTGTTTTAATTTTGGACAAAAAATCATAGGTAAAAATTAGTCACCAAAACCCCCCCCATGAGTCGGTTCTTCCTACGGCCCTGCCGCTGATAATTCGCCTCCGGTTCTCACGGCTGGTGCCATTGTCTGCGGTCACCAGTGAGCTGAAATAGACAAAGTCTTCGACTATCTCCAGCTCGTCGCCGTCGATCGTGACCTTGTTATTACTGGACAAGCGGGTTCGGTCGGTCTCGGATCCGCACGCCAGCATGTACTTCGTCTTGGACGTATTAATCATCAACCCAATCCTTCCTGCTTCGCGTTTCAGTTTGCGGTAGATCTCCTCCACCGCCGCAGATGATCTGCCGACTATATCAATGTCATCGGCAAAACAGATAAGTTGACTGGATCTGTTGAAAATCGTGCCCCGCATTTCGCCCACCGCTCGTCGAATAACACCTTCTAGCGCCACGTTGAACATCATGCAGGATAGACCATCACCTTGTCGAAGCCCCCTGCGCGATTCGAATGAACTCGACAATTCACCCGAAATTCGCACACAGCACTGCGTTCCATCCATCGTCGCCTTGATCAGTCTGATCAGCTTCCCGGAAAAGCCGTTCTCGTCCATTATTTTCCATAGCTCGTTACGGTCGATCGTGTCGTATGCGGCTTTGAAGTCGATGAATAGATGGTGCGTAGGGACTTGGTGTTCCCGGCATTTTTGGAGGATTTGCCGTAATGTGAATATCTGGTCCACCGTAGACCGTCCCTCCATGAACCAGCCTGATGACAACACTTTGTAGGCGGCATTGAGGACAGTGATCGCTCGGTAGTTCTCACAGTCCAATTTGTCGCCCTTCTTGTAGATGGGGCATATTACCCCCTCCTTCCACTCCTCCGGTAGCTGTTCTATGTCCCAGATCCGGATTATCAACCGGTGTAGGCAATCGGCCAACCTGTCCGGGCCCATTTTGATGAGTTCAGCTGCGATGCCATCCTTCCCAGCCGACTTGTTTCTATTCAGCTGGTGAATGGCTTTCTTAACTTCACTCATCGTTGGGAGTGGCTCCTCTACGTCGTTGGCTACGCCGGCGATATACCTTCCCCCGCCGTCTTGATCTCCTGCATGTGCGCCGTTCAGGTGTTCATCGAAGTGCTGCTTCCACCTATTGATCACCTCACGATTGTCCGTCAGGATACCCCCGTCCTTATCCCGGCACATTTCGGCTTGCGGCACGAAACCTTTGCGGGATGCGTTGAGTTTCTGATAGAACTTTCGTGTTTCTTGGGAACGATGCAGCTGCTCCAGCTCCTCGAGCTCTTCCTCCTCCAGGCGGCGCTTTTCTCCTGGAAAATTCGGACTCGCTGCCTCTTCCGCTGTCGGTGATTTTCCACATTTCGACGGGTGCCTCTTTGCACTACTGCCGCCCGCGCGGCATTCTCTTCGTCCATCACCCTCCTACACTCCTCGTCGAACCAGTCGTTCCGTCGAATTCGCTTCACATAACCGATGATGTTCTCCGCAGCACTGTTGATGGCTGTCTTGATGGTATCCCAACAGTCCTCGAGAGGGGCTTCGTCAAGCTCGCCCTCTGCCGGCAGCGCTGCTTCGACCGATTGCGCGTAGTCTGCCGCGACCTCAGGTTGCTTCAGTCGCGCGATATTTAACCGAGGCGGGCGCCGGTTTCGCGTGTTGTTTACTACGGAGAGTTTTGGGCGCATCTTCACCATCACCAGATAATGGTCCGACTCGATGTTGGCGCCCCGACAGGATCTGACGTCGATGATGTCCGAGAAGTGCCGGCTGTCGATCAAAACGTGGTCGATCTGTGATTGAGTTTGGTACGGTGATCTCCAGGTGTACTTGTGTGGGAGGCGGTGCTGGAAAAAGGTACTACGTACGGTCATTCGTTTGGAGGCGGCGAAATCTATCAGTCTGAGGCCGTCAGCTGGTGCGCACTGAACCTTCCAATTGTCGGTTTAATTCTTCCTCCTGGCCGACCTGAGCATTGAAATCCCCGATGACGATCTTGATATCATGTTTTGGGCAACGGTCGTATTCACGCTCCAACTGCGCGTAGAATTCGTCTTTGTCGTCACCGGTACTTCCGAGGTGAGGGCTGTGCACGTTGATGATGCTGATGTTGAAGAACCGGCCCTTGATTCTCAACCGGCACATTCGTGAGTTGATCGACCACCACCCGATCACGCGCTTTTGCATCTTTCCCATCACTATAAAAGCTGTTCCAAGCTCGTGTGTGTTGCCGCAGCTCTGGTAGATGGCACGACCATCTGGGTACGTTCGTACCGTGGAGCCCTTCCAGCATACCTCCTGCAGCGCTACGATATCGAATTTGCGGCTCTTCAATTCGTTGGAGAGCACGTGGGTACTGCCCACAAAATTTAGAGATCGGCAGTTCCATGTTCCAAGTTTCCAATCGCTAGTCTCTTTTCGTCGCGTGGGTCTTTGCCGATTTCCATCCGAAATTTGTTGTTCGTTGTTCGTTGCTTATGTTTTTTGTAGTCACGGGCTCGCAAGGCCCGCAGCTAACCCCACTATCTCGCAGGAGGACCGTCGTGATGTTGCTGTTTTGGGTCCCGAACACCACCAGGACGTTGTTACACTCCGCATGCCGCCCCTGACATGGAGAACAGACGCGTACGAAGCCCCCTGACTCAGTCTGCATGCGACCATAGCATCCACCGGGGTTGGGTACCCGATCTCCGCTAAGATTGCTCGCACCCCAGCTAGCACCACGGGGAGGTAGAGAATCGGAGTTGCAGACAAGAGGTGATATGACCACTACCCGAAAGTTGGGTGTATGGGGTCTCGAGTTGCACATTGTCTACCGTTCACTAGCCAATTCCTTCCAATATTTATTCCAAAACATATATCAGAATAATAATAACATTTTGGTTAATAATAACATTTGGTTTCAAGAACTTTGGTATATCGAACGAAATGTTGCAAAACGAGATTTATAAAAATTTCCTTGTTTTAACCTAAGGCTGATATGAAAAAGCTAAAAAAATCCAATAATTTCAAAAAATTGCCTTATTTTCAACAACAACTGTATATCTAACTTTTAAAAATAAATCTTCATTTATGACGAGAGATTCCTTAATTAGTTCATAAGTCGATATTTGTTTGACTCCTTAAAAATACGAAAATCATCTTTTTATCAACATTTTTGATTTACAGATAGATGTTGTCAAAGTTTATCGAAATAAGTTTATTTAGGAAATCGGTTTAAAAGTTCATTTTTTTCTAATTTTTAAATTTTTCTTAATACTTTTGTTTTAGTTCAATAAAATCAAATTGAAGTAGAAAAAGCAGTATTCAGCACCTTATTCCTCACTCTTTCAAACTTTAGTTATGAAAATTTTGCATTATATACCTTCCTAAAAAGCCCACAGGTGGAGGGATCGTTGATGCAATTATCATAAAGAAATTCAGTTTTTGCTATTCGCTAGCCTCAAAATAAGGCAATTTCGGTGAAAATCTTACACACCTATGGTTCAGAGGGTAAAACAAAGGTGCGGTATTGCATACATAAAGGTTCACCCTTCCTTCCGAATTGCACTAATAAAAAGGAATTACTGCGATCAAACGTCCCAAAAAGGTGACGAATATAGGGAAAAATGATTTCAACTTAACTTTTGTCATATTTCGTTGCCGTCACGCATGGTGATTTCGATTCATATGTTGATGGCGGCCAGTTTCCAATATTTTTGCCAGCTTATCTGGTCGCGACTCAAGCTGACCAACCTCGATCAAACTCAAATACCCGAGAAACGATCACGTTCGCCAAAGTGGGCTTGATTGATTGGTCATGTTCACTCGGCTGCGATGATCAGTCAAATCAATCAGTCGCAAGGAGCAACGAAATATTTAGAAAAAAAAACCATACCCACCGAAGAATGGCACGAAAAGTGTGGGGCACCATTTAGCACTTTCAATCGATTCCGGCTCGTTCGAAATCGATTGGGGTCAGTATATTTGAAACCGCTCAAGGCGAGGTGCCAATTGGGTTTCGGACTTTTCGTTTTCGTGCCAAGATGTTGAGCTAAAGATGCTGTCTTTATTGGTGCTATAATATCATCTATAATTCATCTTATGGGAACGATCGAAGCCTGCGACGGTTACGTCATATCGGGCCTTAAACGTTCGGACACGATCAAGCAACTGAGCTCTAATTGTTATGCTTGATTTGCGACCGGCACCAAGGATTGAATCTTTTTAAGATGAAAGTAGGCATCCAAATCAAATTGGAAAGAACTCGCCCAGCTCTTGTTCTTTCCCGGGAAAAACAAGTCGCAAACGATCAAACGCGGATCAATTCGCGTGAACAAACACAATCCACTGTTTTGTACGATAATTAATTTCTCTCCCTCTTTTGCATAAAACCGGGGGATTAGTTCACAACCAGTCGAGCAACTAAATAACTCATTCAATCCAAGCGCTTCTGACGGAGGAGATCACAAGTGTTTACGATGTGGTGATTCGCATAAATTTCTCACTTCTTTGAAGCATGCGTTCAAACAAAAAAAGAAAAAATACACCAAAGATGCGGTTTTCCATGGCAAACTTTTCAAACACATGTGCAACGAAACGTCAACTTTGTTGCATCCCCCCTTTCCAACTTCAAATACCAACCAAAGTCCCGAAACGTCAAAAAGTCCGACGGTCGAGGGACCACCGTTATTGGTGATTGAAATCGAAGTTTATTCGAGCGCACTATAAATTGATTTTTACTGCCATTTATCGGTGCTCCATTTTTGCTTTCTTTCATGTGTGCCGAAAGGTGGACCATAACGAACATCTGCGAAAAACCGCACCCGGAGGATTTACAGAGCAAAGCAAAACGACCCTAAAAATAAATAGGATTGTCTGGTTCCGTTGCCCGAGCCCAAGCCCAAGCCCAAACTCAAGCTGAACAAACACCCTGGACCCAAAAACCCCGAAACCTACGCAAAATGCCAAACAAATACGACCGAGGGGCACGACGACAATAATAGGTCTCTTTAATTAACTTTTCTTTTCCCCTTGGCCATGGTTAATTTCACATCATCATCATCATCAGCGTCGTCACCGCCACCGCGCGCCGCCAGGCCATCATAACACCGGATTGTGATCCCCTGGTCTGGTCTTCAAACGGAACTACGTACCAAACGCCGCTAGACAAACGGAATGCCAAAAACGGAAAACCAACAACCATCATTGTCACGCAACGACGCCATTGGCCACCATGTTTGTTATTTTTTGACATAGATCTGCTGCTTACTTACCCTCCGGCTGCTGCCTGACACTTTTTGGATTTCAATCAAGAAGGGAGAAGACGACGCCCTTTGAACAGTCGACGGGACTTGCTCGTTTTTTTTTTTTCTATTTTGATACATGAAAAGAAGAGAATATCTAACATTAATATGATCAACAACTTTTAACACCGAAGTGATGATATTCAGTTAAATCCACACAACATTCGAACCGAAAGTAAATTGCCCTTTTTTATAAATAATAAATAACTCATGAATTTTTAACTTCATGTTACAATAATTAACTTAACTTTTAATGCCGAAGATTATCACTAACCTATCACGCATTTGAAAATTGGTTGAAATCAATGTATCGTAATCCGGGGTAAGATTGATCACTTTTTTTCAATATTTTTCGATTATTTTTTTCTGGTCAGGGGAATGTGACATATTTCATATTTTTAAATTTATTAGACTATTTTAAATTTGATTTGATAATCGATTTCATTTCTGTTAGGAATTTGATGCTTTGGGGTAATATTTCTATTTTGAAGGTTTAAATGAGTTTCCTTTATCATAAAGTATACAAAACGCCTTCAGCTTAGCTTAGCTTAGCTTGATTGACTACTCACATCCACCTTTAATCATTAAACTCGAAATGCTTTATTTAATTAACAAGTATTAATATAATATTGACTAATGCAGTTGAACTTCCTCAGTATACTTTATAGAAACTCTTTATTGGTATAACAATGATATTGAATAAAATGCATTTCGAATCCCGTGATCGCAGGCGTGGCTCAGTAGAACGAATTCCACATCGCCAATGGTTGCTACTCCGTGATTGACCGAGGCCACCAATTTTGTTCAAAGGTCAAATGAAAGGTGTCTGGGACTGACAGCACATTCACAATGCCCAAAACTGATGTTCTCTCTTTATTCATCAATAACGGCGCCGGCCACGTCCTAGTAGTCAATAGATAGATTGGAAAAGAGAGAAAGGGATGAAAGAAATAATTCGTGCTTTAGGACCGAGGTCACCTCTGCATCCTAGCAAATAATTTTATTGTGGGGAGTGGGTAAAAGGATGTGATCTGGAGACACTTTTGACCAGTGTAGTCTAATTTTAAGCATCCTATTCTCCTATTTTCCTAAAGACAAAATAACTAACTAAATGCTTCAATTTAAGTATAATAAAAGTGTATTTGAAAAAAAAAATCCTGAACGCGCGTATATCCATGTCGTATTAATAACTATCTTGTTGAATTTCAAAGATTCACAATGAAAAATGTGAAGCATTGAATAACCAATGTCTAATATTCTTTGGAACAGTAATAAAAAAATCTTGAATTTATATTATCCCACGATAATTTCGCTCATGTGGGTAGCAAGCAAATATCTGACCACCCTAAATACAAGACAATACATTTATTCTTTACTAGAGATGTACCGAATAGTGGTATTCGGCAAACGGCCGAATACCGAATATTGAGCTTTTCAACTATTCGGCCAAACGAATATTCGGGCCGAATATTCGGTCGAATATTTTAGTGAGTTTTTCATTGAAAAAACCCTTAAGCGATTATTTCAATGCTTTATATTTCTTCCATATTAATGCCCCTCATGTTTCTAGTCGATTATTTTAAACCAGATGATATAATCCGATGATGTATTACAAGATATTTTTTTATGAGGTAGGGGTCTTTCTGATTTTTAAAATGTCACCAATAACTGAAAAGACATCAGATGACTAGTCGCATCTAGGGCGTTTATCACAAAAAAATTGCATTCCTGTGAAATCCGGAATAAAACATGTCGAAACAGGTGTCAAGCTGTTTTGAAATTGCTTCTCTGATATTGAATTAGATGAAGGTCGAATTTTAACAAGATATCTTTAAAATAGTTGTTAAAAATATAGATGATCTTTAACCTTAAGCAAATTATACTTTCAACCATACGTATCCAGACGGTCAGGCATTCAGAACGATTTTTGAACAAAAATAGAGAAGGGCTAAATTTATGTATGTATATTTAGAAATTTTTGAAATATTGAACACAAAATCTAAAAAAAATTAAAAAGGAATTTGAGATTTTTATTTAATTTAGCAAAAAATTTGAATAAACCCGAGCAAAACTCGAGAAGTATTAAACAATATCTGGACATCCCGGCCAGATTTGAGTTATCTGGATTCTTTACTGGATTTATGGGCATTTCTGAATATTACCAGAAAATCTGATCAAAATATAATCAGAAAAACAATAATCAAAGTATAAAACGATACCGTTCAGCATTCTCCTGTAGGATCTACAGTGAAAGATATGCGGATACACCTTAGATGCTTTGCTGAAACCATAAGTTTTTAATGATTGTCTAGCTTTTACAACATTACTTTGGCATATTTTATAAATTATCCAAAATTATTTGAAAAAATTACAAGTCTGTAGTAGATATTCGGCCTATTCGGCCTATTCGGCCGAATACTTAGCTCAACTATTCGGTGAGCCGAATATTCGGGCTTAACGGTTTTTTTGGCGATATTCGGCGCCGAATATTCGGCCGACCGAATATTTGCTACATCTCTATTCTTTACACTCCAGAACAAAGAAATTTTACGAGTCTTTTAAGGAAAAAAATAGTAATGGCACTTTGAACGATTTATTAACGATAAACACAATATAGCGATAAATAGGGTATTTGATAAATTAATTTCCTGACTGCAGAAATATTGAGAACTGGACCTTAGTTTTGATGCCCGAGACAACTATTGGATATCGAAGAGCACAAAGCCCAAAAGCAGACTAAAGCTTAGTTCTTTTAGAAATGGGACAGTTACGAATGCGTGTATCTCAAAAACCTTTTCGTTTGATCTTAAAACTTTCTATGAAGGAAATGAAGGTAATCTTATGATAATTCATGAAAAAATTTGAAAAAAATTATTTATCGTTTTTTGTAAGAATAAATTCTACTTTATTCTTGGTACCTCCCATCGGCTAGCGCACACTTTTTTCAGTCATGATATTGATCAGTTTTTCAAACTAATATTTCGTCTAATCTGTATTTTAGGTGTCTACATCCTCTTCCTTCAATTTCTGCTACTTTTCGGACCAATACTTTTCTTTTAAAAGAATTGAGGGCAATTTAGTGGATACAGATGTTTCGAAATTAATTAATTTGATTATTTTTGAGCCACTTTTTGAGCTCTTTTAATGGAATTTCTGCTGGCAAAATCTGGCAATAACGAAGTAAAACCATCAAAAGATTAAACTTAAAGTATAATCGGTTAGTATAGATTGTAGTTTGCGAAGGTTACATAAAAGATTACTCTTTTTAGGCTTTTAAAAAAAGCGAAAACCATAGTTTTGGATTTGAATATTGTTATTTCTTTCCAAAGGAGCAGAATTTTGGCAAATTATAAAATTTTATACAAAATAACCAGCAAATACATACTTTAATATACTCGGGACCTTGCCACGAGCAGGCATGGTTTAGGATTCAAACGTTGGAATTTGTTTAAAAAAGGGTATTTCATAAGTTTTATCGTTCATCAGAAATCATCTGTCCCATAGCCTCGGAACCGGCCATACAGCTTACGAGCTCTGGATCCAGCAAAACTTTATTGTTTGAGGTGTGGTTTGAATGACTCATTACCGGGCAACACTTTGAGCTTATCGGAGAAATATAAAAATTGGAAATTTCAGCGATCTACTCTTAGTTTTTCGCTTATTGAAAATAAAAATGCTGGTATGAGACTTGACTTCCCTGATGACCCTTAGCCGAAGTTGCCGATCTTATGATTTCCTCCAATTCTTGATTTGAACTTTGTGGACATTTTAAATAGTATTTGCATACTTTTCCACCACTCACATACAGTAATTCTTCGAATAATCAACGGTTTTGTCAGCTATAATTTTGATTATGATGCATTTTTAATGAAACTGTGCAAAATTATTATTTCCATTTTCTCTTGCATCGTAAATATCTCAAAAACGCGTAATTTTTTAATTTTGAAAAAAATAGTTCGGAAAGTACTTTTTACAGGCAACAAAATGCTGCCAAAATTTTGAATTTCCGATAACTAGTAAACGAACTATTAGCAAAAGAAAGTGTCCCATTTCTAAAAGAACTAAGCTTTACCTATTATAAATATTTATTTGATTAATCGTATTTGCAAGAATGAAAAGGTATTCTTAGTTCTGACCGTAAGAATCTCATTAGTCACTGTAATAATTTTCTGTCTCTGCTCTGAACGTAACAACGAAACCTGAAATTTCCATTAATTAAAACTCATATTATGCACTGCTAGAAAAATTTTAAGCACTAAACACGATTCAAGAACAAACAAAAAAAATATACCGTCATAGCCGGCGACGGAACGATTATATATACCAAACTAATTTATTTCGATTGTATCGCTGAGTATGTAGAAGAAAAAATAAAAACGTAAACTTACTGAACTTTTCACACAAAATCGAATCCGTGTTTTTATGTTTCCGTTCTCCCTTAAAGATCTAGAAGTACGTCTAGAACATATCAGAACTGCACACAATGCAATTGAATTGATGCATCCTTCTTTTTTTAATGAGAAGTTTTGCTAAACAAATACTTAGCTTTGATCCGTGTTTTTGATGTTTCCGTACTCCTTAAAGATCTAAAAGTACGTCTTTCTCCGCTCGCCGGTAGGGTGAAGTAGCTTGAGAAACTGTGATCCCTTATTTTGAAGTGGCCGTCGCTTGAGGAAAGCCTTGCTGTGCATAGCTTTATTTAAAATCCTTAACCGAGCCTAAACTTAACTTGAAGAACTATAATTTTCCATAAATTTCCACTTGAAAATTTTTGCTGTCAAAAAAAACTTCGTCTAACTTCTACGAGCACCGCCTACCGAGCCCATTAAGTATACAAAACGCCTTCATTATATTAACAAATGCTAGTTTATCTATTTTACCTTACCTTTGTTTTAAACATTTATAATCGAGAAAAGAACAATGATGCTGCATACATTAAAGGGGGCAAAAATTATAACAATTGCAAAATAGTTTTTGCTTCAAAATACAAATGGAATTTTACCTTCACACATTCCCCTAGGCTTTTCCATTATTTTCATTTAAATTATTTCTCCAAAGTTAACCATTTGATAGGGTTCCTATCCATTAGTCCAATACGCGCTTACTCTTGAAAAATGTCCTTTTTTCTATATAAAAAAATCATCTTTAAATGACTATCAAAATAGCACTTTAACTATACATATACAAAGGAAAAATAAACCCGTTTGCTTCTAAATGCTTTTTGGTATAATCAGTAGAGCTGTTTGTTTGCGAGCCTTGGAAAAAGTAGATATTTTAATATTTTGAAATTTCATTTTTAGTAATAGAAAAAAAATTTCAAATACAAACCTAATTTTGCTTATTTAATACTCAATAAAAAGGTTTGCAAACTTAGAAAACGGGTTTCAAAAATTCAAACTATAGACTGAGCTATTGATGATTATGTGGAAAAAAATTATTTTTGGTCAAAATTACCCCGATGATCAAAGTTACCCCGTTTTTACGGTAATACGCAAAAAAAAATCTACACGTAACAGCTCTGTGGAAAGCTACACATTTTTTAAAAGTACTTCTTTAAGAAATGTTGCTTTATGAACATCTACAATTAGTCATGCCGCATTTCAATCGGTGTTTTGAAACCAAAAAAAAACCTTTATCTGTATGGGAATCCTAAAAGTCGGTATTTGAGATGGATATTTAAAAAAAAATCATACACTGTATATGGTTATTCAATGATTCACCGGGAATTCAATTCCGGAAATTTTTTCAAAAAAACCTGGCAAAATCCGTGCATGGATTTCAATTTTTCAAATCCAAAAACCGGGCAAAAACCAGCTAAAATTTAGGTGTTATCTTCTTCTCTTCTTCTTCTAATATATAAAGATGAGTTGGGACTATATATGTTTGTATGCACCTTATACAAATCCACACCGCTTAACCGATCAGCCTGAAATTTGGTACAGTTATGTATTTGGACCATGGTAAGGTTTTAGTAATAGTTTTGAGTCCCTCCCATCTAAGAAAAGGGGACCCTCCCATACAACTTTCGTTTTTTTCTCCCACGAACCAAAAGTCATGGCACCATTTTGTCGACCGATTTTCGTTTCTTTTGGCGGGGTTGTTTTCACCACCCCCATGGGCTGGGCGTTAGAAACGACCATCCAGAGTTCACGTGTAGCAAATCAAAGCTTGCTGAGAATTCAAAATTTGAAAGGGGAAAATTTTGGCGGGTGTTTTTTTGTCATTCTACTTCAAAGCACGTGAAACCGGTACGAGATGTTTGGATGCAATAATATGCCTTCATTTTGAATTGAAAAATCTAACTAGCCTGTCAGGAATATAGATATTGACAAGAACTGTACATAGTGTATATCAAAGGTCTTTACCGCCGCTGGGGGGTTTTGAAGGTCTACAAAAAACATACAGTGAACTGAACAGTGAACAATGAATTGACTTTTTCACCTGAACAACTATTTGGACTGAGTGTTGAAAAACTTATGAACCGATTTTCATAAATTCCAGCTTTTAAGAGCCAACCATTCTAATATTTTTGGGATTTTTCATACAGAAAAAAAAAATTATTAGATTCAGCTTTCAGCCTCTTAGATAGCCTTCGAGGAATTCAAACGGGGGTTTAGAAAGTTTATTAAGAAATTAAATCTAAGATTTTGAGTTTTATATAATTTAATTTCATTGGCAAATTTCTAA